>NC_143025.1:29722500-29920000 GCF_057628025.1 Oncorhynchus mykiss | reverse complement strand
CTCTCTCTCTCTCTCTCTCTCTCTCTCTCTCTCTCTCTCTCTCTCTCTCTCTCTCTCTCTCTCTCTCTCTCTCTCTGTCTGTTTCTGTCTCTGTCTCTGTCTCTGTCTCTGTCTCTTTGTGCTTGTGTTTGTGTGTGTTTAGATGAGTAAGTAATGTGATTCCTCCCAGGTTGGTTTGTGTATGCTCAATGAGCTGACCTCTAGTTGTGTGGGTAAGTTGAAGCACTCGATGTTGGTTTTTAAAAGACCAACATATAAGAAGGTCAGTCTCCCAGCAGCCATGCCTAATATGGCTGAGCGGGCTGTCAGTCACGGGGGAGAGTCACTTCATTAGATAGAGAGCAGGGCTGATGGTGTGAGGCTGATTAATTGGTATGAACTTTGACAGGTGTGAAGAGGCCATGTCTGAGGGGCAGAAGGGGGTCTGTACCTGGATATTACTGTGTCATACCTGAGTCAAGCAGAGGAGGATGGAGCCATTTGGAGCCATCCCTGCTATTCAGAGTATTCTCATAAAGCCCTGCTATTCAGAGTATTCTCATAAAGCCCTGCTATTCAGAGTATTCTCAAAAAGCCCTGCTATTCAGAGTATTCTCATAAAGCTCTGCCACACTTTGGGGCTGCATTGTTCACTTAGGGAACTTCTCTCACATTAAAAACTCCATCTTGAATCCTTGGTCTGGTTATCTTGTAATCTAAAAATGGACAGCATTATAGGCCTGGGTAGCTGGGCAGATTAAACCTTCATTCAATTAATTCTGCTCTTTCTTCCTTGCACTCTCTCTCCCTTTCTCTCTTTCTCACTCATTCTCTCTTTCTTGTTTTTCCTCTCTCTTGTCTATGTTTCTCTGAAAGCGATATGCTTGAGTATTGTGTTTATCAGGTGCAATATAGGGCTCAACACACACCATGCCAAGAGAGACACCACAGCACTGCATAAAGAGAGACCTAAGACGACAACACAGCATGATGATAACTGTGTCCATGTAGGTCTTTTCAAAGTGCCCTCTCCGTCACTCCCAGCACTTTGGGGTTGAACTTTTGAACTGAATGCAGTAGCGTGTTGAAGGGATAGAGTGCTCTTAGTGTGCAAGGATAGAATAAATGTAGAATAAATATATCTCTCGAAGAGCTATTAAATGAAGAACGTCGAACTCTTCCTCTCCGAGTCGGGTTGATGAGCGTGTGTACATGTCTGCGACCTGCGCCTATGTGTGTGTGTTAGAAGGGCAGTGATGACGTGGGCAGCTTGAGAAATGTACACCTCCTGGGTGTGTATCTGTAGGGGCGTGTTGTTCTACCAGGATTAACCGGAATGCCCTGCCTGTGGCGGTTGGGTGTTTTGGTGGAGCAGGTTAGGTCACGTCGCACTGACTAATCAGCCATATTTACCGAGCGAACAGCCTAACAGCCTGCCTGGCTGACATGCCCGGCTGTGCAATCAGTGTATGAGCCTCAACAACACTCAACACAGTGCACTAATCAACAAGGCTATTCCAGACCAAAGTCATCAGCGCACACACACACAAACACTTAACACACAAACACTTGTCTTTAGCCATACCTTACCTTTACAATATCTTATTGAAACAGCGAATGTTCATTTTTATGCAGATGATGCTGTTCTTTATTCAAGTGGTGGTAGTTTATCTTTAGCTTTTGAAAATGCCCAAAGAGCATTTAACATCATACAACAGAATCTGTATGATTTAAAGCTGGTTCTAAATTCGGGTAAAACAAAATGCATGGTATTTTCAAATGCCGGGCATGTTACTAATCATGTAATTGCTCCATTGGCTGGACATACTATAGAGCAAGTTAAAGTGTACAAATATTTGGGTGTGTGGGTTGATGATAAGCTGAGCTTCACTGTGCATGTAGAGAACTTGATAAGGAAGCTCAAGCTGGGAATAGGTTTTTGTTACTGGCATAAGGCTTGTTTTTCTTTTGAGGCCAGGAAGGAGCTGGTACGATGTACATTTCTGTTGGTTTTAGATTTTAGTGATGTTATACAGTGCCTTGCGAAAGTATTCGGCCCCCTTGAACTTTGCGACCTTTTGCCACATTTCAGGCTTCAAACATAAAGATATAAAACTGTATTTTTTTGTGAAGAATCAACAACAAGTGGGACACAATCATGAAGTGGAACGACATTTATTGGATATTTCAAACATTTTTTAACAAATCAAATACTGAAAAATTGGGCGTGCAAAATTATTCAGCCCCTTTACTTTCAGTGCAGCAAACTCTCTCCAGAAGTTCAGTGAGGATCTCTGAATGATCCAATGTTGACCTAAATGACTAATGATGATAAATACAATCCACCTGTGTGTAATCAAGTCTCCGTATAAATGCACCTGCACTGTGATAGTCTCAGAGGTCCGTTAAAAGCGCAGAGAGCATCATGAAGAACAAGGAACACACCAGGCAGGTCCGAGATACTGTTGTGAAGAAGTTTAAAGCCGGATTTGGATACAAAAATATTTCCCAAGCTTTAAACATCCCAAAGAGCACTGTGCAAGCGATAATATTGAAATGGACCACTGCAAATATACCAAGACCTGGCCGTCCCTCTAAACTTTCAGCTCATACAAGGAGAAGACTGATCAGAGATGCAGCCAAGAGGCCCATGATCACTCTGGATGAACTGCAGAGATTTACAGCTGAGGTGGGAGACTCTGTTTATAGGACAACAATCAGTCGTATATTGCACAAATCTGGCCTTTATGGAAGAGTGGCAAGAAGAAAGCCATTTCTTGAAGATATCCATAAAAAGTGTTGTTTAAAGTTTGCCACAAGCCACCTGGGAGACACACCAAACATGTGGAAGAAGGTGCTCTGGTCAGATGAAACCAAAATTGAACTTTTTGGCAACAATGCAAAACGTTATGTTTGGCGTAAAAGCAACACAGCTGAACACACCATCCCCACTGTCAAACATGGTGGTGGCAGCATCATGGTTTGGGCCTGCTTTTCTTCAGCAGGGACAGGGAAGATGGTTAAAATTGATGGGAAGATGTATGGAGCCAAATACAGGACCATTCTGGAAGAAAACCTGATGGAGTCTGCAAAAGACCTGAGACTGGGACGGAGATTTGTCTTCCAACAAGACAATGATCCAAAACATAAAGCAAAATCTACAATGGAATGGTTCAAAAATAAACATATCCAGGTGTTAGAATGGCCAAGTCAAAGTCCAGACCTGAATCTAATCGAGAATCTGTGGAAAGAACTGAAAACTGCTGTTCACAAATGCTCTCCATCCAACCTCACTGAGCTCGAGCTGTTTTGCAAGGAGGAATGGGAAAAAATGTCAGTCTCTCGATGTGCAAAACTGATAGAGATACCCCAAGCGACTTACAGCTGTAATCGCAGCAAAAGGTGGCACTACAAAGTATTAACTTAAGGGGGCTGAATAATTTTGCACGCCCAATTTTTCAGTTTTTGATTTGTTAAAAAAGTTTGAAATATCCAATAAATGTCGTTCCACTTCATGATTGTGTCCCACTTGTTGTTGATTCTTCACAAAAAAATACAGTTTTATATCTTTATGTTTGAAGCCTGAAATGTGGCAAAAGGTCGCAAAGTTCAAGGGGGCCGAATACTTTCGCAAGGCACTGTATATATGCAGGCCTCAACCACTACCCTGGGAGAACTTGATTCAGTGTATCATGCAGCCCAAGGTTCATTACAAATCAGAAACGTCTAACACATCATTGTGATCTGTTGTGATCTGATGTTGGCTGGTCGTCATTGACCTTGCGTAGGCTGAAACACTGGTATACACTGATTTATATTGGGTAATATTATCTCTGTTCTTTTTTAGTCAGGTCAGTAAATAAATATCAATTACGGTCCCATTCTGATTTGCTTCTAACAGTACCAAAAATTAGAACAGGTCATGGTAGAAATATTTTTAGTTACGTGGTCCTGGAATTCTCTCCTGAACATTTTAAAATGTGATGATCTAGTTTCGTTAGTGGAGTTTAAACACTTGATCGATGTATATATCATAGAAGAGTGTAATTCTCTTCAGGACAGCTGATTTTAGTCAAGATGTTTTTGTTTAATTGTTGTACTGTATGTGTGTTGACAGTTTTGTTTAATGTTGTGTTAGTGCAGTACTTCTCAAATAGTGGGGCGCGCCCCCCTGGGGGGGCTCGGAGCGAGGCCAGGGGGAGGGCGCGTGTGCCCCCGGGGAACATGCTTTTTTTGCCGCAGGGAGTAGGGTTTTTTTGCACTGAACAAGAGCACACAGCACAGAGCAGGAGATATGAAGTGCAGATAACAAACCCTTAACAGACACCATGGAAAAATATTTAACAGGGATGAAAAGAAAGGCAGAGAGAGACGGGGATAATGAGACAAACGTAAGTCTCCCGAAAGCTAAGACGAGGAAATATGACGAAGCGTATGTAGCGCTTGGCTTCACTGTGACTACGGTGGGAGACGAGGAAATATGACGAAGCGTATGTAGCGCTTGGCTTCACTGTGACTACCGTGGGAGACGAGGAAAGACCGGTATGCTTACTGTGTCTAAAAATGTTGGCAGCGGACAGCATGAAGCCAAATAAATTAAGGCGTCACTTAAAGACATTACACCCCAACCACGCTGATAAGCCACTTGAGTTTTTTTCAGCGAAAATGTGCCGAATATTGCCAACAATCGTCCCGCTTTGTGAACGCTTCTTCAGTAAACCTGCGAGCACTGTTAGCATCCTATAAGGTGGCGTACCAAATTGCTCAGTGAAAACCCCAGTCCATAGCAGAGGAGCTGATACTGCCTGCAGCATTAGACATGGTCTCTGTCATGCTGGACGACGCAAGTGCTGCAAAAATAAAAACTATCCCTCTGTCCAATGACACTGTCGCTAGACGTATAAATGACATTGCAAACGATCTTAAAGAACAGCTGGTAGATAAACTCAAAGACAAACGTTTTGCCTTACAGTTCGATGAAGCAACTGACAGCAACAAAGACTGTTTGTTTATCGCTTATGTACGTTTTGACCTGACAAACTCCCTGTGTGAGGATCTACTTTTTTGTAAATATGTCAGAGACAGAGCCACAGCTGAAGAGCTATTCAAAATGCTGGACTGCTTCCTGACTGAGAATGGGCTAAAGTGGGAGAACTGCATTGGTGTTTGCAGTGATGGTGCACAGACCATGGCAGGGATGAGAAAAGGACTTTGGCAACTCATCAAGAAGGCCTCACCTAATGCTGAGTGGACACACTGTGTTATACACAGAGAAGCACTGGCATCAAGGCACCTTTCCTCTGAATTAAGTGAGGTTATGACTGACATTGTAGGTGTAGTCAATTTTATAAAGACCAGACCACTAAAAACAAGAGTCTTCTCTGCTATCTGTGAGGAGATGGGAGCTGAACATCAAGCTGTGCTGTGTCACAGTGAAGCAAGGTGGCTGTCACAAGGAAAAGTCTTGTCCCGAGTTTTTGAGCTCAGAGAGCAGATAAGAATGTTTTCGGAGCAGGAGCACAAGTATGACCTCACAGAAAAATGTTGTGATGAGAACTTCCTGGCAAAACTGGCCTACCTGAGTGACATATTTGGAAAGCTAAATTAACTAAACCTACAGCTCCAAGGGAAAGATAAACACCTCCCTTAGGTCACAGACAAGATCAGCTCTTTCACTCGAAAGCTTGCAATGTGGGACAGGCGACTTGATGAAGGAAATACTGATTCATTCGAGAACCTGCATGAATTTATTGACACTACTGACTATGATGCCACCTCAGTGATTCCATATATTAAGGAGCATATTTCATCACTGATGGGATTCTTTAAAAAGTACTTCCCTGCAAACAGTTCCCAATATGACTGGGTGAGAGATCCTTTCAATGCACCAGCTCCAACTGGTTTCAGCTCTGCAGAGGAGGACCAGTTCATTGATATGACGTCTGACTCCACATTGAGACTGAGGTTCACATCACAGACACTGAGTGAATTCTGGTTGAGTGTAGAGAGGCAGTATCCACTCTTAGGGCAGAGGGCAATGGGCATTCTTCTTCCTTTTGCAACATCTTATCTTTGTGAGACTGGCTTCTCTGCTGTTGCTGCACTGAAGACCAAGTACAGGTCCCAGCTAAACACTGAACAGGAGCTGAGAGTTGCAGTATCATGCTTCAAACCCCGCTTCGAAAAGCTGTGCTCTGCAAAACGTGCTCTTTGTAGCCATTTAATCCTGACTTCCTCGTTTTGATTTTACAAAATCAGCATAAATTGTTTTATTCATTTTTGTTTCATAGGTTTCGTGTATTGTGCTCCTGAGTTAATGTTGCTGATCAATTTGAATGTATTATTATTTATTGATTATATTTATATTTGATTATATTTATTTAAATTTCAGGCAAATGGATGCACTTTAAGTCTTTTCTGTTACAGACTAAAAAACAATGTTAATAAAGTTATTCTTTGTTGTAAGTTGATCTATATTTCTTTCTTTTTTCTTTTTTTGTTTTCTTTAATGTTAATAAGGATACAATGTTATGCAGAGGTGTACTTATAACAATTTTATAGACAAATGATACTATTTACAGTCGCGGCGGAGAGTTGGGGGGCACGAAATGTTTACTTCTTCCTAGGGGGGGGGGGGGGCGTAACAGAAAATAATTGAGAAGCACTGTGTTAGTGTATGTAAGTTGTTTTGTCTTAAATGTTGTTCCCCCTGCTGCTATTGGACCAGGTATTTCTTGGAAAAGAGATTATCTCAATGAGAAAAAACCTGAATAAATAAAGGTAAAATTAAAATAATTTAAAAAAATACCAACCACAGCACACTGGCTTATAACTGAAAACAAGTCATTTTCATCCCGAGCAACAATGACCCTTTCATAAACAACTCAATACCATCATCTCATCTGCATGGACCATCCTAAATTCAATGAGAGGCCTGCCTTAAAGAGGTGAGGGGTTTATAAATCTCCTTCATAGTTAATCACATCACATCATCTCTCATCCATCCAGTAATGGAGGGGACTGGAGGGTCACACCCAATGATGTGCATAAACCCTGGATGGGTGACGGGGCGCTGTATTGAAGCCGCCGTGCAGCCATCTTGGATTGCCTTCATTGTTTGTTTTTTTAGAAGTATATTCTATTACATACACCTTAATTAATTATTTAAAATTAAGTTCAACATTTTTTACTAATATTACTGTCCCCACCTCAACAAAGAAATACAAAAATACACTTGATTTTGTCCTTGAAACATTTGATTGAAATACTGTAGAATTCCCTTCATTCCTATGGAGGACCGCTCCTTCTGGGGAGTACCAATATGGCGGCCGGTGGCTTCAAATCTTCTAATTGGCCAATACATAGCATTAGCAATCCAGGGTTTATATATACTGTACCACATTGGTCACAACACTGATGAGGGTTCTTCACGCACAAACCCTCTTTCTTTATTCTAACAACCCAGACAGACACAACTCACAGCTACCTAACTAGCACAAAGACCTAATACACAGTACCACTCAATATACAACCATATAACAGTCCCTGTGCTATATATCGCTCCCCATCCACTTTGTTGTCAATATGTCATAACTCACAAGGACAAAGCAACAGGACTGGGAACAGGCTTTTAATCGGCAGCCGCTAACTAGTGAAGTATGATTCATATGTTGTGACTGTCCCTGTTCCTTTGTGTTCCTCTGTGTTCCTGTGTGTTCTCCAGGTGAAGTGCCGTCCATTCCTCAGACAGGTTCTGGAGGAGATCTTCCACCCAGACAGACCTGAGTGTCCCGACATAGAACACATGTCTGGAGGCCTCACCGACCTGCTCAAGACTGGCTTCAGTATGTTCATGAAGTTGAGAGACTGAACCAACACACATATACACACACACACACACAGAAGAGACACACACACACACGTGAGAGGTCTAGTTATGAAAGGGTCATATTTGGCTGAGATGTGTTGGATATGGAGATTGGGACAGAGGTTTATGTAGATTTGGCACAGAGGATATGGAGATTTGGGCTTGTGGGTAAGGTATATACACTACAGACTCCTTTCTGCCAGCAGTCTGACTTCCCCACGTCTGGTATTAGTTAAACTGGTGACTGGCCTGCATAGAGAATTAGACTGGTTGTGCCAACATGGCCTAGTTTCACAGAAATGAAGACCTAAAAAGACAGCCAACCAAGAAAGTCCATACCATCAAAGTAACTTTCTCTGAACCATACAATCTCTATAGTCATCCTATACACACCCTCCATACAGTAAAACATTGATATAAAACTCACTGAAAGTGCCATAAACAACTTTTCTATAAGACCTCTGTACCTTTACAGTATAAGCTTTATCCATAAAACACATGCAGTGTACACCCTCTAGTCTGGAGAGAACATAATGCACTTTCACTGTCTACCTTACCGTCAAGAGGAGACTTCTCAGAAGACTGTGTGCATGTGTAGATCCACTCTATAGGTGAAGGTGTGTATGTGTAGATACACTCTAGGTGAAGGTGTGTATGTGTAGATCCACTCTAAGGGAAGGTGTGTATGTGTAGATCCACTCTAGGTGAAGGTGTGTATGTGTAGATCCACTCTAGGTGAAGGTGTGTATGTGTAGATCCACTCTAGGTGAAGGTGTGTATGTGTAGATCCACTCTAGGGGAAGGTGTGTATGTGTAGATCCACTCTATAGGTGAAGGTGTGTATGTGTAGATCCACTCTAGGTGAAGGTGTGTATGTGTAGATCCACTCTAGGTGAAGGTGTGTATGTGTAGATCCACTCTAGGGGAAGGTGTGTATGTGTAGATCCACTCTATAGGTGAAGGTGTGTATGTGTAGATCCACTCTAGGTGAAGGTATGTATGTGTAGATCCACTCTAGGTTAAGGTGTGTATGTGTAGATCCACTCTAGGTGAAGGTGTGTATGTGTAGATCCACTCTAGGTGAAGGTGTGCATGTGTAGATCCACTCTAGGTGAAGGTGTGAATGTGTAGATCCACTCTATGGGTGAAGGTGTGTATGTGTAGATCCACTCTAGGTGAAGGTGTGTATGTGCTGCGTGTTTGATCGCAGAGTTGCTGTGATGTCTTGTTTAGACAGACTGGGAGTCGTACAGACTCCCTGGCTTCAGCAGCCGCACTTTTAATACTGTGCAACTTATTTCTGACTTTTTATCAACTACTTTTCCACTCAACAAAAACAAAAACTGCAGTTTTGACCACTTTTCCCCAACAACTTGGACAAAAACGTGGAGGTTAAATCTTAGTCTGTTTCCCTGTTACTCAAATCTGAAATCAGAACAGGAATAACTTCTACCAATCAAGACGTACAGCTGTTTTAGTAAGTGCATCAACGACTTTTCCTCTCAACTTTTTGAAGCAACTACCATTTCACCACTTTCCCAACAACTTGGACAAAAACATAGGGCATATGAAATCTTAGTCAACTTCTCTGCTTTTCGAATCTGAAATCAGAACAGAGGATTTGAACCAATCAAGAAGTACAGCTGTTTTAGTAACCCCATCCACTACTTTCATTAAGCTTAATTCCCACTGTTTAGTGAACTGCAATGGATCTTCCCTAAACGCCTACATTTAAAATGGGTTGTTTGGATCCTGGATACTGATTGGACAAGCAGCATTCTAAGCCATGCTGTATTCACAGACACAGGCACACCTATGCCTGTGTAACGGATGTGAAACGGCTAGCTTAGTTAGCGGTGGTGCGCGCTAAATAGCGTTTCAATCGGTGACGTCACTTGCTCTGAGACCTTGAAGTAGTAGTTCCCCGAGGGTGACTGTTGTTGATGTGTGCAGAGGGTCCCTAGTTTGCGCCCGGGTATGGGCGAGGGGACGGTCTAAAGTTATACTGTTACACCTGCTAACAGTTCCGCCTGCATTATCGCTGCGCCTCTATAAGAATATCATCATTTTTACACTGCTGTCCGAATCATCTGTTGTATTTCTCTCAACTCGCACACATTCCCCCTTGCTTCCAGCCTGGCATTTAGTTTGGTGCAGCGGAGGTTAATATAAGCCTAGTTGCCTGCCTCTCCGAACTCGGAAACAATGTTCTGTACCATAGAGAACAAACGGTGTCCAGACGAGACATCAACTTTTTCTGAGCCAGGTGAAATCACGCATCAATGTCATTATTATGGATATATTCAAGTCAACGACAATAGAAAAACAGTTCAAACAAAGGAAAGTGTAGCTAATGTAAGGTGCGATATTTGACGTGACTGAGTTAGCTGAAGTTGGCAACATCAGCACCACGTGTGTTATTTCATAGTGTTGATGTCTTCACTAATATTCTACAATGTAGTAAATAGTAAGCAAATAAAGAAAAACTGTGAAGTGGGTGTGTCCAAGCTTTTGACTTGTACTGGATATGTGACCAATAAAATGTGATTTGATTTAAATGTAATCGCGCATCTGACCAATAGTGCAAGACTTTTGTTCTGGTTTAACCAATATTACGTATTGCTTAATTATAGCACTGGGGGAGCACATTCTGAGAATGAGACAATTACTAAACAATGTGACTTTTGACTCAAATCAGCTACTTTGACCACTTTCCCAACAAGTTAGACAAAAACGTAGAGGGTGAAATCTTGAAATCTTAGTCTACTTCTCTGCTATTCAAATCCGAAATCAGGGAGAAAATGGGGTATACCACCTTGAACACACCTGATCTCGGTAGCTAAGCAGGGTCGGGCCTGGTTAGTACTTGGATGGAGGTCCATCTGGTAATATCAAGTGCTGTAAGCTAAAAAATATATATCATCTGAAATCAGAGCAGAAATATATTCTACCAATCAAAGATAGTACAGAATGTAAAGCGTGACTGGTTCACTTAACTAAAACAAACAGGGCCAAACTCCAATTATTTGTGTTTATTGGTTTTGGGGGGTTTTGTAACTCAGTCGGGGTCTCAACTTACAATTGAGAGTTAGAATAGTAGAATACACAAGGTGCAAATTTGGTTGTGCATCAGCAGTTTTTCTCGTGAACAGTGAATGTATCAGTATTCACTCAATTAACCATGTCAGCTAACTGTTTTTGACTTGTGAGTTAGTCTAGCCAGTTATCTAAACTTTTAAGTAATCATGTCTGAATACAGACGGGCACATGTCCGGGGGCCCTGACCTCCAGTGGGCCCTGACCTCCAGTGGGCCCCCATTGATGAATTTAGTCACTCTCACTCAGATATCATTTACATGTGTAGAATTGTAGGAAATGAGCTTTAAAACTGCAAAAACATCCCTGCCCCATGGCAAAATGAGTAGAATTTAATTAAATGTACACACATACTCAGGTACAAACTCTATTGGGGGGGGGGCCAACCAAATCCCGCTTAGGACCCCCAAAAAGGCTAGAACCAGCCCTGAAAACAAACTTCTTCAACTACCATGAAAATACTTTTAAACAGCTGAAGTAAGTCACACAAGTTTACTTCATGTCAAATTACATTTCTAATTTGGTTGATATTATGTTCGCTTCTCTTTCCTTTCCTTCTCTTCCCTTTCTCTTCTTAACCCTCCCCACCTCCCCTCCCCTCCTCTCACTCCTACAGACGTATCCAACTCTTGGTTGTTGCTAGAGTACAGTGGGTGTGTGTTGCCTGAAGGAGGGCAGGTCTTACCTCTTTAAGGATGCACATGTAGATGTTGTGTTTTTGTCTGCTGTTCTGTGTGTGCTGGTATAGCTAATACACAAATGCATGCACCCGCACACAAAGACTCATACAAATGCGAAATACAAAATGAACACAAAGACCCATACCCATCTGACCTACAACATTGAACAAACATGCTCAGTCTCACATCCACACAAATATTTAAACGTAAACACACACACACTCATATATACACGCTACCTACTCTGAGACACATGTTGAGCCAGCCCAGGCAAACAGCCCTGATGCACATGTCAGGCCATGCAGGACCAGTCCCGCCCCCCTGCAGCTTTGATTGCACGGTTATTATTCGAAGACTGCAGATGTGGCCTTGGCGCTGCTTCCCAGCCAGTAGAGCACAGCCATTATCCATAGGCCAACCAATCACACACAGCACGCTCACCAGACCCTCTGACTCACACTCATGTACAAATCCGTGTATGTCTGGAATGAGTGTTGTTTAAAGCCTTCGACTGAATAGTGCATTCTGACCACTGCTTTGGGCAGTGACTCAGACCAGAGAGAGGAGAGACTGAAGGACAGAAGGGGAGGCCCACTGGGCACAGACCTCAGTTTAATGTCTCGTTTTGATTTACATTTGGTTGAGTTGTAAACTATTGTGAATGAAATCAACAAAAAATTGCCATGTCATTTGATTTAAGTCAAGCGTTAGGCATAAAAAAGACGAAATGCCCTCCTTACGTTGATAGCTTTGAGCAAATCCCATGAGTTTTCCACTTTGACTCAAAGTCATCACATAGAAATGATGTGGAAAAAAACGTTGATTCAACCAGTTTTTGCACAGGGGGTAGTGACATACAGAGAGACAGAGAGAGGAAGAGAGAGAGTGAGTCAGTTTATGCAGAACTGTAATCTGGCTCCACAGATCAGAGTTTGTCTTCAGAGTTTCAGCTCACCAACCATAACATAACCTTCAATTATGTTATGGTTAGCTTGTTCCGTTCAAATTACATGAGCTAATCCTGTCGTGTTCTTTTCATCCCAATCCCTAACCCCTCTCTAGGTGAGCCGGTCACACCACAGCGACCACGGCCTGCTCTTTCTCTTCCTGGTGGGAGGAGTCACTCCCTCTGAGCTGCGCCTGATCCGCGAGGTAGTCTCCGCCCACAAGCCGGGCACACAGGTGAGAGACCCCGGCCTGCTGCTCTTAACTTATCTGGGAGAGCTTGAGTTGAACAAACAACACAGAGGGAGGGATTGGGGAGAGAGAGGGAGGGATTGGGGAGAGAGAGGGAGGGGTTGGAGAGAGGGAGGGGTTGGAGAGAGGGAGGGAGGGAGGGATTGGAGAGAGAGAGGGAGGCATTGGAGAGAGGGAGAGAGGGATTGGAGAGAGGGAGGGGTTGGAGAGAGAGAGGGAGGGATTAGAGAGAGAGAGGGCGAGATTGGTGAGAGGGAGAGAGGGATTGGAGAGAGGGAGGGGTTGGAGAGAGGGAGGGAGGGGTTGGAGAGAGGGAGGGAGGCATTGGAGAGAGGGATCGAGGGGTTGGAGAAAGGGAGGGAGGGGTTGGAGAGAGGGAGGGAGGGAATGGAGAGAGGGAGGGAGCGATTGGAGAGAGAGAGGGAAGGATTGGAGAGAGAGAGGGAGGGATTCGAGAGAGAGAGGTAGGGATTGGAAAGAGAGAGAGAGGGAGGGATTTGAGAGAGAGAGAGGGAGGGTGATGTAAATGGATCAAAGGAGAGGAGATGTGAGAGGCCAGGTGCAGACTACGCTGCTGTGGTATTGATGTGTTGTTTAGGCTACAGCTCTCCAGGTTGTGGCTCAGTGTCGTTACATAACACTCTGTGATGGGTTTGTCATCAGAGTCTGAAGGGACATATCAAAAGAGGAACCTGAGCAGAAAATGCAGCGAGAAGCAGGGAGGGGGCGACCACAAAAATCTGGGTGCTGAGTTGACGATGTTCCTTCATCTGCCCTGGAAGAAAGTCAAGAGTAGCTAGATATTATATAACCCGACACACACACACACACACACACACACACACACAGACCCATATTCTCAGGTGACAGACAATGGATAGTGCAGCAGTAAAAGCAACTCATGTTATATACTCACGTCATATAGACACGTACAGTAAGTGCAAAGCCATTGTGTGTGTTTGGCTGTTTTGAGTGTGGTAATGCATCTCAACAACATCCTCAGCATCAGTGTGTATTGTACATTGTGTGTACATGGTTAGTGAACTGTGAGCCAGTGTACTGTAGTACAGTCTAATCCCTGGCTAGCTGTGCTAATGAAAGGGACGTATAATGGGGTTCAGAGGGGATGAAAGGCCTGAGCAGCATCAAAGCCTGATGAATACATCTCGAATCAGAACAACAGAAGAAAGAGACGCTCTTACTGTGCTGTAGGACCCTCATCCTGAAGCCAGCAGCCCACACACAGTCTGACCTCAGCCCACATACTCTGACCCCAACCCATTCAGACTGCTCCGTCTGTCTGCCTTTAGAGGTGTTCTGATCAGGGCTGGCTTCCAGGAACATAGAGGTCATCTAAGGACTTGGTCATGAATGAAGCCAGATTTAAATGCAGTCAGACAATAGTTTTGTTTGAATTAATGATACAGATATGATGTTTTTTTCAAATCCAGTTCAAAATGAATAGCCTGGATTTGCTTAATGTCTAAACTGAGTCATTGGGTCATATACTGAATGTGGACAGAAGGTGCAATAAATGGCATCTCTATCGAAATCAATTTGCATTATTTTAATTGAGAGATTGTTGCACCTTCCATGTACATTCAGCATCTGCTTATTTTAAGTAGGACGTTTACTCCAGTTGTCTGAACCAATGGTCTGAACACACAGCAACTGTTGTGTTTCTCCTTTGCTGATGTAGCCACTGGCCAGTCTGACTCTCCCTGTCTGTCTGTTCTTGTTCCCAGGTGCTGGTCCTCTCTACCAGACTGTTGAGACCTACAGACGTCCCCGAGCTGCTCTTCACCACCCAAAGACTGGTGCCAGACATTGGTGTGTGAGCACGGAACAAGGACCACACACACACAGACACAGACGCACACACAGACACAGACGCACACACACAGACACACACAGACACACACACACACACACACACACACAGACACACACACACACACACAGACACACACACACACACACACACACACACACACACACACACACACACACACACACACACACACACACACACACACACACACACACACACACACACACACACACACACACACACACACACACACACACACACACACACACACACTCCACCAACACATACCACTCTTAGGGTGTGGAGAGGAGAAATGAGAGACTCCAGTGAGATTGTGTGGTTTGGTAATGGACTGGAGTCATGGGTGTGGTGAGCAGAGGTGGAGGTTTATGAATTTGTCTAGAGGAAAAAACAGAGGATCTAATTAGGCTTTTTTCAAAGGCATTCCCAAATATTTACTTCAGTTGTGTTACGTTAGAGTCCTCTCCCTTCCTTTGTACTACCCAAATCACATTGTAAGGCAACACTTAGGTACTTATGGATTCTCTCATTCCAAACTGTACAGAATGTAAACGTGATCCAATCTGGTGTAATCTGATCTTGAAGCTCAACTCCAAACAGACAGATGACATTCAAATCAAGTTACTTTAATACGTGTTTTGTTGTTTACATTCAATCTGAATATGTTGAATAAATCTTGTATATTTGTGAAACTCATCCATGTGAAATGGAAAGTTCTTGAATGCTAGTGTGTGTGTGTGTGTGTGTGTGTGTGTGTGTGTGTGTGTGTGTGTGTGTGTGTGTGTGTGTGTGTGTGTGTGTGTGTGTGTGTGTGTGTGTGAGTGAGTGAGAGAGAGAGAGAGTTGTAGGGTTGTTCTGGCTGTGGCACTAACTGAAGTGCTAACAGTCCTATAGTATGTGTGAGCTCATTAGAGGTGAGAGTGTGAAGTAACGTGAGGCGTCCTGGTGTTGAGATGGTGTGTCAACAACCAGCCGTTCAGTAGGCAGAGCAGCGGAAATTAGAGACATGTCTCCATGCACATTACAACCCTGACCTGACACCACAAACATACATCAGCCCCTCTGTGACACCACAATAATACTGTTGTGTGGTGGCTGTGATATTTGTTGCCCTGACAATGACATGATCAGTCATGTTGTAATCCTGAAGATCACACAGACACAGCTGTCCTGTCAGTCACACTGCCCACCTTCCCGTGACATCATAGTAAGACAATGGTGGTGCGCTGTTGTAGCTGTCATGTTAAAGGACAATTCCGCCACTTTTGAACCTTATAGTCATGATCTGCAGCACCCAACTAGTGTACCTGTTAAGATAAAGGTCCTACAAAATGCTTCTCTGTGACAGTGTAGGATCAAACTCTGCAGAAAGTTTAGCCAGTGCTCCCCACAAATCAGTGTTTGAAAATCTGTATATTTCTTTCTACACAATGTAGAAATGCACCGTTTACACGAACACTGGTATTGTGCTGATAGTGAGAATGAACTTGAAAGTTGGTGTAATTGCCCTTTAAAATCAAGGCCTCTAAAGATCTGTATCTATGGATGAGTCAAACAGCCGTCACCCTGGTTTTTGTGCATTCTACACCCACTGCTGTGGTAGAATAGAACATGCCATGGATTCTACTTGATTAAAAGCCTTCCTCCCACTTAGAATGGGGTATATGCTAATTCTGTGGCGCCACAGTCATTGATCAACCATTCTTCTCATGAGGTTCAGAATCTGAATTCTCTGTGGTCTTTTAAGAACAGCCCCTTTGAGGACGAGCCTGGTCTGTTAGTGTTCAAAAATGGCATGGTCTTATCACGCTTCATTGTAAATAGTGTAGACCCTCACACGTCTGTGTGTACCTGGTTCATACCTGCCCCGTATAAAAGTATGTCAGTGTATTTCTCAGACAAGAGGTTGTAGTCGAAGACAAGAGTCGTCATGAATTCAATCATTTTATTTTCAAAAATGTAACAAATAAATATCAGTAAGCCATGTGGCTTTCTTAAAGTGCATCACAGATACCCAACACCCCAGTGTCCAATCTATGCTGCCCAGCAGTGACCCTGCTGTCGTCACATAGTTCACTACCATGATGTGCAAAATGATGGTTTTGCCTGCTGTACAAGGAATGCACTGGGGAACTGGAGATAATGACAGACGAGAAATGGAACAGTGACAACACAGCGCGCTGACTTAAGTGCTCGGCGTGTCTGACAGAGTGTTCTCTCAGCATTGCCAAGCAGAGTGGCAGCCCAAATACAAAACTCAAACTGACACAATAGGTACCAGCTTAAAAAAATAAAAAAAAACATTCTGTGCAGTGTCCTTCAAGGCTTTTGTTGCCAGGAAAAAAATATGAGATTGTGTTCACACGTATCTGGGTTTCATTCAGCGCACGGACAGCTTCCCCCTTTGTCCCTTCTGGTGGGCTGACATACCAACACCTCCCAGCTGCTGTCTCATAGCAGACCTCAGTGAACAGTCTCAGACAGGACAGGAGTGACGGTGACAAACAGGCTGACACCGGTCCGCCCCACAGGTCATTTCCGCTGTCAGAGTGAACATGGGGTCAGAGTTGAGCCTCCATTTTGTCTCTGCTGCTCATCGTAAGTCAGGCTGCTCCAGCCATATTGAGAAGTCCCAAACAAGGCACAGGAATCTTCTCTGCCTTCTTTTCTCATTTATTTTCAGTAGCCACTCTGGACCACGTTGTGTAGTAGACGAACCCAAGTCCTTCTCACACAGAGGTGACAGTCCTGACTTTAGCCGACAGGGCCTGCTTGAAGCGCCTCTTCAGGTCCTGCATGTTGGGGGACTTGGGCCTGGGGATAAGGGGTGAGCGTCCCTTCTTCTCAGCCACGCCACTGGAGCTGGCGTGGGAGGACAGAGAGGCTGTGGGCTGCTGTTTGGCCATGTGGCAGCACAGCCTGTGGAAGGCCCCATGTACCTGGCTGTAGTCTTCGCTGGCTGACACCTCGTAGAAGGAGCAGCCCAGCGCTGCCGCCAGCAGGGGGCCCTGTTCGGCATCCACCCGCCTCATGTGCAGCAGGTCCGCCTTATTGGCCAGCAGGATGACGGGTGGCACGTTGGCCCTACCCGCTCGGGCCACCAGCTGGTGCAACTGGCCAATCAAATCAAAGCTATGGCGGTCGGTCACAGAGTAGACCAGCACCACGGCATCGGCCCATTGGATGGAGCAGGTCACATGATCAGGGATGCTGAGGCCGTTACCGGTCAGCTGAGGAGAAAAACGAGGAGATCATGGTTAGAGAACTGTTGCATTGGAACCCATTTGATGAACGTTATATAATCCACCCTAGACAGCTATGGGATTTAAATTGAATCCAGATCAAATATTCCCATCTGTTTATGCAACAGGTCTGTTCTACTGAATGGAGTGCTGTAGTCTAGTCAGCCAGTGGGAGTAACTTAACTCCTCCCCTGCCCCTAGCCTACTCTCTCCTGTGGCTGCTGAGTGAGTGAAGGGGAACTAGGTGAGGTTGATTGAGGAGCCAGGAGTGGGGTATCATTTACCCCTGGCTCAGACATTCACTGAATAGAAATGGGAAATTAGATGGCTAGACTACAAGTCTCTGTACTTCAGTAATAAAAAAACCTGCGGGTTTGGACCAAAGCCCAGACCAGGGAGGGAAGAACTCTACACAGAAAGCGCAGACTTCTCATAGCCTACTATAGTAATATAACTACTGTATATACTGATTCGTGGTAGGAGTAAATCATGATCTATTCCTAAAACCTCACACCAAAAACCCTACACTGATCAGAGGCTAGCCTAAATAGAAGACTAGCCTAAATGGCGTTGTTTTGTAGGCACTCACAAGCAGACGTCTCGAGCGCTCAATTTGAAGCTGTGGGCGGATTTTGAGTTTGTGTAGCAAAAGGCAGATGGTGAACTTACATCAACACCCGGCGTGTCCTGGACTTGGATGGCTACTTGCTCTCCTCCGTCCACCTGGACCTCTCTTGAATAAAGGTTTCCTGCGTTTCTCTCGTAGTCCCCGATGAAGCGCCTTGTTAGAAATCTTACTACCAGAGCTGGAAGAGAAGACGACCATAACATTAATCAAATGGTCTATGAATTTACAAATACATTTCTCAAATGTAGTTAACATAAACAAACAAGTTCAAACAGTAAAACGAAAAACTGTAGATAAGTCCAACTGATTTTTCAATGTACCTGTTTTGCCAACTCCGCTGCCCCCGATCACTGCTATTTTGATGTTCCCGTTGGACCGGCACTCTGGGGTCGCAAACTCCGCGATGGTTGACATGTTCTGGATCAGACGCATTTTGACTAAATCCTCGTTCAGTTTTCAATATGATGCAAAAAAATTATTCAGCTCTGTCAAACAATGTTTCGTAAAATAGTTTGTAAATACCTAAAGTAAGCCCTTAATAGCAGCTTCAGAAAACCAGAAAATCTCTTGTCGGCTGTTCCTTCCAACCCGGAGCTGACTTTGTGAATACTGCAAGATGTGAAAGCCCGTTGGATTTTATAGTGCCAAAGAAATGGTCGATGCTGATTGGCTAGTGGCAACAGCAGGCTCTCTCGGCACCCTGCCTCCTTTCACGTGGATCCGCGAGCCAAACACAAGGAGAAAAAGACTGCAACCACCAATTGGATTCCACGGAATTGTGGAGAAAAAGTGGCCAAAATAAATAAATAAAAAGAATGCCCCGTGCAACAAACAGGTGGGTCAGTTCTTAACAAAACATCATTTCGTATACATAATAAGCCTTAATAGCTACTGTAGAGGGACTGGGGCGCTAGTAATTGACCAGATATATGACATTTTATAATACCCAAAACACGTGAAAAAAATGGTGAATGAGATTATAGTATAAATATTGATCCCCAATAGAAACCAAACCTATCGAAAAAGTTATTTGGGCCTAAGTATAAGAAAAAAAAGGAAGAATATAATGACCACGTGCACACAAATGCTATTTGCACATCTGCAAGGAGAATCTAAAACATCGACAGGTAAAGTGTGATCAAACGCACATCCTATAGTGGGGTGCAGGTCCGGAAAAATTAGTTCTAAAAGTAAAACCCGCACACTCGTAAACTCCACCACGTACCCGTATGAATAAACCCACAACATTTCGATCCTGCAAGCAGTGGCGGATTTAGGTATAGGCGACATGGGCAGCCAACCAAGGCGACATCTTCCCGAGTGCAGCACGAGACAATGCACACAAAAAAAATCGTAATGGTGACATTTGCGCGATCGGTTTTCTATCGCTCATTTGCAAATCACGTCAATGATGCCGGTCTCCCACTCAGAAGTACGAGATGGGGGGGGGGGGGGGGGGGGGGGGGGGGGGGCTAGGTTGACCAGAGTTCTCCCCACTGGAAGCCTGAGGTAGGGGGAGAGGGGGAATCTATCAAATAGCGCACCTTTAAGGTTGTACAGTACTAATGCAATTAGTACAATCAATCACACTATGAAATGCTACCAAATAACCTACAATTCATTCATAATACTGTGAATATATAGTTTCACTGACATATTGTTGCATTTTTTTCTGGTTTGTGTGAAATCGGGTCGCCCAGGGAGCCATACAAGCTAGAACTGCCTGCAAGGATCTTCATGTTTATTAATAAAGGCACAGGGTGGAGTTTATGAGTGTGTGGTCTCTATTTCTAAAATATCACAGTACATAGGCTACACAGGAAAGCAGAAAGGTATTTGTTTAACAGGTGTCCTATTTAGAGACGCATTGACTGTACTTGTCTGTATAAAACATGTGTACCCGGGCGCGAACCAGGGACCTTCTGCACACATCAACAACAGTCACCCACGAAGCGTCGTTACCCATCGCTCCACAAAAGCCGCGGCCCTTGCAGAGCAAGGGGAACTACTACTTCAAGGTCTCAGAGCAAGTGACGTCACTGATTGAAACGCTATTTAGCGCCCACGCTAACTAAGCTAGCCGTTTCACATCCGTTACACTTGCACACAAACATCCAGGTCTTTTGTGTCTGACAGTGTGCACGTGCAAAAGTACTGAGAAGATAGCTGTCGTTTCAGTGGCAGCCGTCCCTAGTTGTGTGAATGGAATATAACCAGACCCTTTGTAGACGACTCCATGGAGTATTGTTGTGAAATAGATCCATGCTGTTGGTGGTAGGTAATGGGAGCAGTCAAACAGGCTCTTCACAAGGCCTCAGCACAGGGGGTTGATGTTCTCTAAACGGAACCCCACACACGCCTATCAGACCCCATGCAATCACACAGAGGTGTGAAAGTTGTCTGGCTGACACCTAACTCGAAGTCTTCCTGACTTCAGAGTCTGGAAAGGCTCCATGGTGTTGTAGGAAAGATGCGTCTATAATGACTGGGGCTGTGGTTTTTAACTGATTGGTTCGCCTGTGTCTTTCTCACTCAAATACTAACCTAACGTAGCAGGCTCAAACACCCACATGGACAGCCACACAAAGGCCCGAGCGCCGCCTCCTTCCAATACAACTGTTGGGTTTTCAAATCCAAACAACGAGATGTCGCAGTCCCCTAGGGAGAAGGAAAAAAAGGTTGACAGAACCAATCAAAGCTCAAGCCAACTTCTGTGTGAATACTGCACTAACAACAGACTCCTGTCCAGACCAGTGTGTCACAGCTCTCCCTCACCATGTACCACGTGAGTCGCGTCAGCCAGACTGTGGCTGCCCCCTACCTCCTCAATTATTTACAACCCTCAATTCACAGCAGAGCACTTAAATATTTCCAGAAACAAAGTATACCGAACAAAAATATAAACGCAACATGTAAAGTGTTGGTCCTCATGAGCTGAAATAAAAGATCCCAGAAATGTTCCATTTGCAGTAAAACTTATTTCTTTCAAAAGGCCTCACAACCACAGACCATGTGTAACCACGCCAGGCCAGTTCCTCCACATCCGGCTTCTTCACCTGCTGGATCGTCCGAGGGAGTGGGAGTGGTGGGTGCTAGGTGCAGAGGAGTATTTCTGTCTGTAATAAAGCACTTTTGTGGGGAAAAACTCATTCTGATTGGCTGGGCTCCCAAGTGGATGGGCCTATGCCCTCCCAGGCCCACCCATGGCTGCGTCCCTGTCCAGTCATGTGAATTCCATAGATTAGGGCCAACATTTTTTTTTTTAAATTACAGAATTCCTTCTATGAACTGTGATTGTAAATCGTTGAAATTGTTGCATGCTTTGGTTATATTTTTGTTCAGTGTAACTTAAATTCAGTAGTATAATGACTTTAAACATTCACTTTTTTTATTTATTTTTTCCATCTTTGACTTTCTTTTGCTCACTTTGTGTTCGTGTGCGTGCGTGCACTCTTGTTTATGTCTGCAGCTTGTGCAGCAGCAGGAGTGTAGGTGCCTGTGGTAACAGAGCAGTGTTTCAAAAGAAAGCATTTTGTCAGTCTTTATTGTTTCTACTACAATTACTGCTGTTCAATAACCTACTTCTCTTTTTAACCTATTCCTTTCATTTTCCTCACTTTATTATCTCTCCCTCTCTCTCTCCCTCCCTCTCTCCCTCTCCCTCCCTCCCTCTCTCCCTCTCTCCCTCCCTCCCTCCCTCTCCCACCTTCCCTCCCTCTCTCCCTCCCTCCCTCTCTCCCACCTTCCCTCCCTCTCTCCCTCCCTCACTCTCCCTCTCTCGTTCTCTCCCTCTCTCTCACCCTCTCTAGCTCTCTCCCTCTCTCACCCCTCTCGCTCTCTCACTCTCTCGTTCTCTCCCTCTCTCCCTCTCTCTCACCCTCTCTAGCGCTCTCACTCTCTCGTACTCTCCCTCTCTCGCTCTCCCTCCCTCCCTCCCTCTCTCCCTCTCTCCCACCCTCCCTCCTCTCTCCCACCTTCCCTCCCTCTCTCCCTCCCTCACTCTCTCGCTCTCTCCCTCTCTCACTCTCTCGTTCTCTCCCTCTCTCCCCTCTCTCTCTCCCTCCCTCTCTCCCTCTCCCTCCCTCCCTCTCTCCCTCTCTCCCTCCCTCCCTCCCTCTCTCCCACCTTCCCTCCCTCCCTCTCCCTCCCTCACTCTCCCTCTCTCATTTCTCTCCCTCTCTCTCACCCTCTCTAGCTCTCTCCCTCTCTCACTCTCTCGCTCTCTCACTCTCTCGTTCTCTCCCTCTCTCCCTCTCTCTCACCCTCTCTAGCGCTCTCACTCTCTCGTACTCTCCCTCTCTCGCTCTCCCTCTCTCGCTCTCCCCCCCCCCCATCTTTCATCCGCGTTCATGCGTCTGCCTCTTGAGGTATGTTGGCAGCCGGTCGTAGACTGATTATGGTCTGGTATGTCTTTTTTATAAGAGCCCCGATGACAGGCGAGGGCACTCATATATAAAATGAATGCCTAGGATTCATCAGCAGACAGGTCCCTGCTAGCTGCACAGCACAGCATGTCACCAGCCCCCCCCCCCCCCCCCCCCCACAACCCACCTCACCACATCACAAACACCAGCCTCCAGTGCCTCATAGGATGGCCGTGTGTTTACCATGCCCATAACCAGCTTGTTCAGGAGTGTCCTTTGTACTGGTGAGTGATCTGCAACTTTGCACTGTCACAATAACGGCTTCGTAATTGTAGCTGCAGGATTTATGCTGGTGATATAGAAATCTCTGCAGCCAGAACCAAATTGTTTAAGCACGCTGGCCACTGGTCAGCTAATGTTAAGGCAGTCACGAGAGACAGAAGTTGTACACTGATGGTTTTTGTGACCGTGCCCTGGCTACAGCTACTTTATTATGCCATGATGGTGACACACTCCTCAGCTTCTATCCCCCTCTAATCTGCCCCCATACAGGTGACTAATGCAGTCATGTCAGAGCCGTTCTACAAATGAGCTCAGTGTTCACCTCCATGCCCGAGGTGTTGCGTTAGCAGCTCTAGGTGCCTGTTAGCCTAATGAAGGGCAGGTGATATTCACTCTTTAGCTCCATAAAGACAGATGTCCGATACGCTGTGAGCCTGTCATTCACATAGAGGTTTTAAGGTGTCGGGTCGTCCAGCCATATAACATCTCACTGACGGCGTACAGCACGTGTCCCTATTATGATATTCTGTGCATTGTCAATTGACAAAGGTAATTGATTGTGTTTTTCGGAATGTGGGTCATAAACCATTCCATTATTGAGTGTAGGATATTGTGATACATACAACCTGGCAGTAAATCAATTGCTCCTCATACTGATAGTTGTTGTTGTTCCTGTTTTAGAGAGACAATGCATTTCAGTTTATGGTATTGTGTTAAGATCATGAGTGTGAATGAGCTCCCTCAGGTACATAGTGCTGCGTAGTTGTGCATTGGGCTGAAAGTTCATTTTCACTGAGCGAGGGAAAGAGAAACACATCCAAATAAATGTGAATGTAAAGAGCAGACAATTAGCCAGAGAGAATAAACAAAGCGTGAGTAGAACAAGGAATAAACTAGAGATAGGGGTGTTACTCACACCGTGGTGACAACAGAAGGCTAGAGGGGACAGAATGGGGGTGGTCTCTAGTTGGGGTGTGGACCCTCAAGGGGACAGGGGGCTTCCATGGAGAAGCAGGGGAGTGGCAGGGTAATTGGGCTTGTGGAGTGGGCAGGGGGAGGGAGTGATGTGGGGGGTATTCTCAGAAGGATGTTTGTTGACACAGAGGTGAAGACTGATTTCCCGTGGTGGGGAATGGAAGTACCCCGCCTTTTACACTCTCCCCAAAGAGGAGAGGAATTCATTAAGGCCATAGACTGGTTCTCAGTACACAAATGCAGTGATCTGGTGGACAGGGACAGTCTGACATGACGTCATGCTTTGGGTCACACCTGTTAAAGGAGCACTAGGCAGAAATCGCTCCACCATTTCCTGGTTGCTAAAATTCTAATAGTTTGCCTAATTTCCATTTAAAACAAGCAAGTATAGTGTAGATAATCATTGTACCATCTAAACTGCTGTGAAATATATTTTCCATAACCAAAAATATTGTATTTTCAGCAGTTTGAAGCTGGTGTACAAAACCAAAAGTAAAATACGCAAAACAAAACGTAAGAGCAGGAAGCGTAGAAATGGCGCAAATAGAATAGGTATACGGCTTCTTAGACCTGCTTTCAATGAGAATGACAGATCTATAACTCACATTGCTATGTGAATTTGGTCGGGTCGCACAATATTGTTCCATATTGCAGCTTTAAGTCTGGGTGAGGTATGATTTGTGTATCACAATATGGATGTTGGTGATATGCAAATCATCCAATTTCATCTCTCTCATGACAAAGCAGAACATTTTCAAAATGGAAGCTGTGCCACGTAAACTTAGCACTAGCAACACTCATGTAGTCATTTTGGTAATTGTTGAAACTATTGAAGTATATGAAACGCTTCAGTCTGGTTTTAGACCCCATCATAGCACTGAGACTGCACTTGTGAAGGTGGAAAATTACCTTTTAATTGCGTCAGACCAAGGCTCTGCATCTGTCCTCGTGCTCCTAGACCTTAGTGCTGCTTTTGATACTATCGATCACCACACTCTTTTGGAGAGATTAGAAACCCAAATTGGTCTACACGGACAAGTTCTGGCCTGGTTTAGATCTTATCTTATCACTCTGACAAATCAATTGTACATTTCGGTGTTCCTCAAGGTTCCATTTTAGGACCACTATTGTTTTCACTATATATTTAACCTCTTGGTGATGTCATTCGGACACATAATGTTAACTTTCACTGCTATGCGGATGACACACAGCTGTACATTTTGATGAAACATGGTGATGCCCCAAAATTGCCCTCCCTGGAAGCATGTGTTTCAGACATAAGTAAGTGGATGGCTGCAAATGTTCTACTTTTAAACTCGGACAAAACAGAGATGCTTGTTCAAGGTCCCGAGAACTTCTGTCGAATCTGATAATTAATCTTGATGGTTGTACAGTCGTCTCACATAAAACTGTGAAGGACCTCAGCGTTACTCTGGACCCTGATCTCTCTTTTGACGAACATATCAAGACTGTTTCAAGGACAGCTTTTTTCCATCTACGTAACATTGCAAAAATCAGAAACTTTCTGTCCAAAAATGATGCAGAAAAATGTATCCATGCTTTTGTCACTTCTAAGTTAGAACTGCAATGCTCTACTTTCCGGCTACCCGGATAAAGCACTAAATAAACTTCAGTTAGTGCTAAACACGGCTGCTAGAATCTTCACTAGAACCAAAAAAAATAATAATATTACTCCAGTGCTAGCCTCTCTACACTGGTTTCCTGTCAAGGCAAGGGCTGATTTCAAGGTTTTACTGCTAACTTTCGAAGCATTACATGGGCTTGCTCCTACCTATCTCTCTGATTTGGTCCTGCCGTACATACCTACACGTACGCTATGGTCACAAGACGCAGGCCTCCTTACTGTCCCTAGAATTTCTAAGCAAACAGCTGGAGGCAGGGCTTTCTCCTACAGAGCTCCGTTTTTATGGAATGGTCTGCCTACCCATGTGAGAGACGCAGACACGGTCCCAACCTTTAAGTCTTTATTGAAGACTCATCTCTTCAGTCGATCCTATGATTGAGTGTAGTCTGGCCCAGGAGTGTGAAGGTGAACAGAAAGGCACTGGAGCAATGAACCGCTCTTGCTGTCTCTGCCTGGCCGGTTCCCATCTCTCTACTGGGATTCTCTGCCTCTAACCCTATTACAGGGGCTGAGTCACTGGCTTACTGGTGCTCTTCCATGCCGTCCCTAGGAGGGGTGCGTCAGTTGAGTGTGTTGAGTCACTGACGTGATCTTCCTGTCCGGGTTGGCGCCCCCCTTTGGATTGTGCCGTGGCGGAGATCTTTGTGGGCTATACTCGGCCTTGTCTCAGGATGGTAAGTTGGTAGTTGAAGACATCCCTCTTGTGGTGTGGGGGCTGTGCTTTGGCAAAGTGGGTGGGGTTATATCCTGCCTGTTTGGCCCTGTCCGGGGGTATCATCGGATGGGCCACAGTGTCTCCTGACCCCTCCTGTCTCAGCCTCCAGTATTTATGCTGCAGTAGTTTATGTGTAGGGGGGCTAGGGTCAGTCTGTTATATCTGGAGTATTTCTCCTGTCATATCCGGTGCCCTGTGTGAATTTAAGCATGCTCTCTCTAATTCTCTCTCTTTTTCTCTCTTTTTCTCTCTTTCTTTCTTTCTTTCTTTCTCTCTTTCTTTTTTTTCTTTCTTTCTCTCTCTCGGAGGACCTGAGCCCTAGGACCATACCTCAGGACTACCTGGCCTGATGACTCCTTGCTGTCCCCAGTCCATCTGGCCGTGCTGCTGCTCCAGTTTCAACTGTTCTGCCTGCGGCTATGGAACCCTGACCTGTTCACCGGACGTGCTACCTGTCCCAGTTCTGCTGTTTTCAACTCTCTAGAGACAGCAGGAGTTGTAGAGATGCTCTGAAAGATCGGCTATGAAAAGCCAACTGACATTTACTCCTGAGGTGCTGACCTGTTGCACCCTCGACAACCACTGTGATTATTATTGTTTGACCCACCTGGTCATCTATGAACATTTGAACATCTTGGCCATGTTCTATTATAATCTCCACCCGGCACAGCCAGTAGAGGACTAGGTTTCTTCCTAGGTTCTGGCCTTTCTAGGGAGTTTTTCCTAGCCACCGTGCTATTACACCTGCATTGCTTTCTGTTTCTGGTTCTAGGCTGGGTTTCTGTACAGCACTTTGTGACATCAGCTGATGTAAGAAGGGCTTTATAAATACATTTGATTTGATTTGATATTGTGATATGGATGCCCATACTGCCCAGGCCCTAGACCTAATACATGTAACACCGCCAGTGCCAATGTTTAGGGTAATACCTGTAAGCCTGCCAACGCCTGATATCTGACATCAGTAGGATGTGTGCCATCCTTAATGTTTTTCCCACAAGATTCCTAAGCAAATGCAAAAAGCAGGGGGTATTTGGAAAACAGAAAAAGAAGGGATAGCTCTATTCACTTATTTGTTTATATCTCTCACAAGTGTGTTAGCATTTGCAATGACCAATAGAAATTCTATTGACCTATTTGTCACAGCAGCTCTTCGCCCGGACAAAGGAAGAGAGGTTGTTTATTCTTATTGAAATGTGAAGATTCAAACATGTTGACAATTTGCATAGTCCTGCATGTCAACAAAGAGGCTGGGGGGCGTGAGGGTGGTGGTGGTGGGGGGGATGAGTGCTGCTATGCTGCTGAGTCTGAATTACAATAGCCCCCTACTCTTAGGAATGTGCCCAAGGCTCTTACAGTGTAAAGTCATTTTATATATATATGTTTTTTTTTTTTTTTTTATTGGCCCATTCACCTCTTTGGAGGACAATAAATAACTTTGTTTTTACAGCTTTTCATTTTTTGTTACCATTACATTCTACACATATTTTACATACATGGCACTTTTTTTACACAGTAGTTGACAAAATATAGTAATTTGATATACAGTGCTCTCCGTAATGATTGGGACAGGGAAGCATATGTGTATTAAAGTAATCAAATGTTAAGTATTTGGTCCCATATTCATAGCATACAATGACTACATGAAGCTTGTGACTCTTCATTTTGGTTGTTTTGGTTGTGTTTCAGATGATTTTGTGCCCAATAGAAAGGAATGATAAATAATGTATTGTGTCATTTTGGAGTCACTTTTATTGTAAATAAGAATAGGATATGTTTCTAAACACTTCGACATTAATGTGGACGCTACCATGATTACGGATAGTCGTGTATGAATCGTGAATAATAATGAGTGAGAAAGTTAGAAGTTAGACCCCCCCCCCCCCCCCCCAAATGCTAACCTCCCCATTATTGTAATGGTGAGAGGTTAGCATGTCTTGGTGAAAAACAGACTGTTTTTCACCAAGACATGCTAACCTCTCACCCTTACCATTTTTTTTTGGGGGGGGGGGGGGGTGGTATGACATTTGCCGTCTAACTTTCTCACTCATTATTGTTCACGATTCATTCAGGTTTACCTGTAATCATGGTAGCATCCACATTAATGCAGAAATGTCAAACTCTATTGGAGAGATGCGACACCATTCTTCCATGAGAAATTGCATAGTTTGCTGTTTTGTTGATGAAAAACGCTGTCTCATTCACCACTCGAGAATCTCCCATAAGTGTTCAATTGGGTTGAGATCTGGTGATTTAGAAACACACACGATCACACACACACACTTTAAACCCCCTATGCTCCTTTGAGACGTGGCATTTATTCATGTATGCCAGGGGAAACCAGGCTTCCCCTAAAAATACACCAAGAAAATAAGAAAAAAACATATTGTTTTTTCAAATCTTTTGTCTCTCTTGTGTTTCAGTTTCCTTCAATTCGGAAGAGGCTCAATGTACAGTTGAAGTCGGAAGTTTACATACACTTAGGTTGGAGTCATTAAAACTTGTTTTTCAACCACTCCACAAATTTCTTGTTAACAAACTATAGTTTTGGCAAGTCGGTTAGGACATCTACTTTGTGCATGACACAAGTAATTTTTCCAACAATTGTTTACAGAAAGATTATTTCTCTTGTAATTAACTGTATCACAATTCCAGTGGGTCAGAAGTTTACGTACACTAAGTTGACTGTGCCTTTAAACAGCTTGGAAAATTCCATAAAAATATGTCATGGCTTTAGAAGCTTCTGATAGGCTAATTTACATAATTTGTGTCAATTGGAGGTGTATTTGTGGATGTATTTCAAGGCCTACCTTCAAACTCAGTGCCTCTTTGCTTGACATCATGGGAAAATCAAAAGAAATCAGCCAAGACCTCAGAAAAAAATTGTAGACCTCCACAAGTCTGGTTCATGACGGCTGGTTCATGCAGCCGTCATACCACTCAGGAAAGAGACGCGTTCTGTCTCCTATAGGTGAACGTACTTTGGTGTGAAAAGTGAAAATCAATCCCAGAACAACAGCAAAGGACCTTGTGAAGATGCTGGAGGAAACAGATACAAAAGTATCTATATCCACAGTAAAACAAGTCCTATATCAACATAACCTGAAGGTCAGCAAGGAAGAAGCCACTGCTCAAATACCGCCATAAAAAAGCCAGACTATGGTTTGCAACTGCACATGGGGACAAAGATATGTACTTTTTGGAGAAATGTCCTCTGGTCTGATGAAACAAAAACAGAACTGACTCAGTTACACCAGCTCTGTCAGGGGGAACGGGACAAAATTCACCCAACTTATTGTGGGATGCTTGTGGAAGGCTACCCGAAACGTTTGACCCAAGTTAATTAAACAATTTCAAATATAAACTGAGTGCATGTAAACTTCTGACCCACTGGGAATGTGATGAAAGAAATAAAAGCCGGAATAAATCATTCTCTCTACTATTATTCTGACAACCCTGATGTCCTTGCCGTGTCTGAATCCTGGCCCAGGAAGGCCACCAAAAATTCTGAGATTTCTATACCCAACTATAATATTTTCCGTCAAGATAGAACTGCCAAAGGGGGAGGAGTTGCAGTTTACTGCAGAGAGAGCCTGCAAAGTAATCTCATACTTTCCAGGTCCATACCCAAACAGTTCGAACTACTAATTTTGAAAATGACTCTCTCCAGAAATAAGTCTCTCACTGTTGCCGCCTGCTACCGACCTCCCTCAGCTCCCAGCTGTGCCCTGGACACCATTTGTGAATTGATCGCACCCCATCTAGCTTCAGAGTTTGTTCTGTTAGGTGACCTAAACTGGGATATGCTTAACACCTCGGCAGTCCTACAATCTAAGCTAGATGCCCTCAATCTCACACAAATCATCAAGGAACCCACCAGGTACAACCTTAAATCTGTAAACAAGGGCACCCTCATAGACCAACTGGCCCTCCAAATACACCTCTGCTGTCTTCAACCAGGATCTCAGCGATCACTGCCTCATTGCCTGTATCCTCTACGGAGCCACAGTCAAACGACCACCCCTCATCACTGTCAAAGGCTCCCTAAAACACATCACTGTCAAAGGCTCCCTAAAACACCACGTATCCTGGAAGGACATTGACCTCATCCCGTCAGTTGAGGATGCCTGGTCATTCTTTAAAAGTAACTTCCTCACCATCTTAGACAAGCATGCTCCGTCCAAAAAATGCAGAACTAAGAACAGATACAGCCCTTGGTTCACTCCAGACCTGACTGCCCTCGACCAGCACAAAAATATCCTGTGGCGGACTGCAATAGCATCGAATAGGCCCCGCGATATGCAACTGTTCAGGGAAGTCAGGAACCAATACACGCAGTCAGTCAGGAAAGCTAAGGCCAGCTTCTTCAGGCAGAAGTTTGCATCCTGTAGCTCCAACTCCAAAAAGTTCTGGGACACTGTGAAGTCCATGGAGAACAAGAGCACCTCCTCCCAGCTGCCCACTGCACTGAGGCTAGGTAACACGGTCACCACCGATAAATCCATGATTATCGAAAACTTCAACAAGCATTTCTCAACAGCTGGCAATGCCTTCCGCCTGGCTACTCCAACCTCAGCCAACAGCTCCGCCCCGCAGCTACTCGCCCAAGCCTCTCCAGGTTCTCCTTTACCCAAATCCAGATAGCAGATGTTCTGAAAGAGCTGCAAAACCTGGACCCGTACAAATCAGCTGGGCTTGACAATCTGGACCCTTTATTTCTGAAACTATCCTCCGCCATTGTCGCAACCCCTATTACCAGCCTGTTCAACCTCTCTTTCATATCGTCTGAGATCCTCAAGGATTGGAAAGCTGCCGCAGTCATCCCCCTCTTCAAAGGGGGAGACACCCTGGACCCAAACTGTTACAGACCTATATCTATCCTGCCCTGCCTATCTAAGGTCTTCGAAAGCCAAGTCAACAAACAGGTCACTGACCATCTCGAATCCCACCGTACCTTCTCCGCTGTGCAATCTGGTTTCCGAGCCGGTCACGGGTGCACCTCAGCCACGCTCAAGGTACTAAACGATATCATAACCACCATCGATAAAATACAGTACTGTGCAGCCGTCTTCATCGACCTTGCCAAGGCTTTCGACTCTGTCAATCACCATATTCTTATCGGCAGACTCAGTAGCCTCGGTTTTTCGGATGACTGCCTTGCCTGGTTCACCAATTACATTGCAGACACGGTTCAGTGTGTCAAATTGGAGAGCATGCTGTCCGGTCCTCTGGTAGTCTCTATGGGGGTGCCACAGGGTTCAATCCTCGGGCCGACTCTTTTCTCTGTATATATCAATGATGTTGCTCTTGCTGCGGGCGATTCCCTGATTCACCTCTACGCAGACGACACCATTCTAAATACTTCCGGCCCGTCCTTGGACACTGTGCTATCTAACCTCCAAATGAGCTTCAATGCCATACAACACTCCTTCCGTGGCCTCCAACTGCTCTTAAACGCTAGTAAAACCAAATGCATGCTTTTCAACCGTTCGCTGCCTGCACCCGCATCACCACCCTGGATGGTTCCGACCTTGAATATGTGGACATCTATAAGTACCTAGGTGTCTGGCTAGACTGTAAACTCTCCTTCCAGACTCATATCAAACATCTCCAATCGAAAATCAAATCAAGAATCGGCTTTCTATTCCGCAACAAAGCCTCCTTCACTCACGCCGCCAAACTTACCCTAGTAAAACTGACTATCCTACCGATCCTCGACTTCGGCGATGTCATCTACAAAATTGCTTCCAACACTCTACTCAGCAAACTGAATGCAGTTTATCACAGTGCCATCCGTTTTGTCACTAAAGCACCTTATACCACCCACCACTGCGACTTGTATGCTCTAGTCGGCTGGCCCTCGCTACATATTCATCGCCAGACCCACTGGCTCCAGGTCATCTACAAGTCCATGCTAGGTAAAGCTCCGCCTTATCTCAGTTCACTGGTCACGATGGCAACACCCATCCGTAGCACGCGCTCCAGTAGGTGTATCTCACTGATCAACCCTAAAGCCAACACCTCATTTGGCCGCCTTTCGTTCCAGTTCTCTGCTGCCTGTGACTGGAACGAATTGCAAAAATCGCTGAAGTTGGAGACTTTTATCTCCCTCACCAACTTCAAAGATCTGCTATCTGAGCAGTTAACCGATCGCTGCAGCTGTACATAGTCTATCGTAAATAGCCCACCCATTTTTACCTACCTCATCCCCATACTGTTTTTATTTATTTACTTTTCTGCTCTTTTGCACACCAATATCTAGCCTGCCTGGTTAAATAAAGGTTAAATAAAAGAAAAAAGAAAAATAAAATTTCACATTCTTAAAATAAAGTGGTGATCCTTACTGACCTAAGACAGGGAATTTTTACTCGGATTAAATGTAAGTAATTGTGAAAAATGGAGTTTAAATGTATTTGGCTAAGGTGTATATAAACTTCCGACTTCAACTGTATCTCAACGGAGACGGAATCCAAGTGAGAGAAACAGTCTACGTCTGTCTCAATATGTGTAGCCTATGTCTCTGATGTTTTCTGGCCCAAAAGTGTATGAAATTGTTGCCGCCCGTAGCATTAAATTCAATAAGAAGGGACGCGAGCGAGCATTTGGCCTCATTTGATTAAAAAAAAAAATTATAATAGCCAATCAGCATTGAGCTAAACTGAGTGAGCTCAACTGTGAATGGTCCTGGGTCACTGAAAAAGTGTCAAGGGATGCCAGTTTGGATTTCACACCATACACATCACATCAAAAGCAGAATGTCAATGACAGAAAAAAACGTGAATTGTTTCATGTCGTTGTCCTCCGGTGGCTAGCGAGCTAGCTAAAATCATCCCTTTCCTAAATTAGAGTCATAGACCGTTTCATCAACATGAAAGAGAGGAGGATGGCATTGGCTTTCCTCTAAAACATGTTTTTGTACACACACACACACACATGCACACACACACACACACACACACACACACACACACACACACACACACACACACACACATCATATTTAGCTTACATTGATTGGACAAAATCGTTTTTGGTACCTTTTATAGTCACTATTAGACTAAGCAAAGGTGATTTGATGATGTTGAAATAGAAGTTGGTACTGGAATAGTGGAGGCAGCTCCTGTTTTCTTTGCAACTTGTGGTAACTTTCTGTGGTTCTAAATAAATAGTTGTTTAGTTGTCCATGACAATGCTCTTTCCATGACATAGACTGACCAGGTGAATGCAGGTGAAAGCTATGAAAGTCACTTGTTAAATCCACTTCAATCAGTGTAGATGAATGGGAGGAGACACTTTAAAGGATTTTTAAGCCTTGAGACAATTAAAACATGGATTGTGTATGTGTGCCATTCGGATGATGAATGGGCAAGACAAAAGATTTAAGTGCCTTTGAACGGGGTATGGTAGTAGGTGCCAGGCACAGCAGTTTGTGTCAAGACCTATAACGCTCAACAGTTTCCCATTGTGTACCAAGAATGGTCCACCAACCAAAGGACATCCAGCCAACTTTATACAACTGTGGGAAGCATTGGAGTCAACATGGGCCATCCTCCCTGTGGAACGACACCTCGACACCTTGTAGAGGTCATGTCCCAACGAACTGAGGCTGTTCTGAGGTCAAAAGGGGGGCGTGGTTATGATGTTGAACTGATCAGACATGTTTTTAGTGCTCTCCTGCCAATTTCGGCTAATCTTATTTTTTATTATTTTAATCTCTTATTTCAAATCCTCATAACATGAACAGCAATTTTCTTGGATAATTTCAGGGGTATCTACATCCATTATGAATCGACTTAAACATAGTCCTCCTAAAACAAAAAGAACATCTCGCACTGACAACGTGGTCCAGACTAGGCCAGTTAGCCCTGCTAATTCAGCCAGCTCTACTAACCCAGTTAGCCCTGCAAGCTCCTCACACCACAAGTCCGACATGACAACCAACGATGTCGATGACCTAAACCAGAACTAAGGGGTTTTGGAAGCAATCTCTGCCATGAGGGCGGACTTTTCCATCAAACTCGAAGGTGTCCTAACAGGGATTATTGAGGTTAAACTTGACCTTAAAGCCTGCGCTTGGACGAAACAGAGGAACGCATTAGCATGGTGGAAGATACTGTCGTCACTGTCAAAACATGTTGGAGAAACAGGTGGCGGACCTTACTTCAAAACCTAACTCGCTCGAGAACCACCACAGGAGGTCAAATTTGAAACTGGTTAATCTACACAAAAAGTAGAAAATGGTGACGCATTTGCATTTCTCGAGAGATTGTTTCCCGAGGCATTGGGTCCAGACAACTTTCCGGTTCCCCTGCGCATTGAAAGAGCCCATCGGCTTCCGGCTCCTACAAGCACAAGAAACCACCACCTCTCCTCGAGCCCTTTTCTTGAAGTTTCTCAACTTTCAAGACAAAATCTGAGAGATGTGGAAAGCCAGGGCTAAGGGCAAGGTGATGTACGGAGACCAAGAGATCGTGTTCTTCCTTCAGATGGGAAGTATCCAGACGCCTTTAGTTGCACAATGTTCCATCTAGCTAATGTGTTTGGTGCAGTATTTCTCAAGTTGGCTGTGTTTATGACTCCTTCACACAAACACACAGAATGTACAGTAGCTCTATCAAACATAGGAACTGGAGTTGTAAAGTGATTACAGCTGCACAGGGAATTTAAGGAAGCACAGACCACAGTAGATACTCTCTATACACACACAGTCCTACAGATCATGTAGGGACGCAGAGGTAAGAGACTGAGATTTATGGGTTTAGGCGACTGTCGAAGGACCTCATTTAGCTGGTAATTTAGCTGTGCCCCTGGGGCCCTGTCTGTCTAGCCTGCTTTACGTGGCCTGGCCTGGTCTGGTCTGCTTCTGGAGGAGTACAACAAGGACTTCTGTTTTCCGACACAGAGCTTCCCTATGGGCTGCCTCTGGGCCAGCTCTTCTCTGTTCTGTAGAGGATGGTGGTTACAGTCTGGAGAAGAGAGGGGGAAGCAGACCCTGGACCAGCACTTTTTTGGCAGATCACCCTCTGGGCTCTACTTTAGGCTTTATGCTTTATATTCATATGGGCTATACATCTCCATCACACAGACAGACAGGCAGAGTGGGTCATAAATCTCCATCAGACAGGCAGAATGGGTTATAAATCTCCATCAGACAGACAGACAGGCAGAGTGGGTTATAAATCTCCATCACACAGACAGACAGGCAGAGTGGGTTATATAACTCCATCAGACACACAGAGTGGGTTATAAATCTCCATCAGACAGATAGGCAGAGTGGGTTATAAATGTCCATAAGACAGGCAGAGTGGGTTACAATCTCCATCAGACAGGGAGAGTGGGTTATAAATGTCCATAAGACAGGCAGAGAGGGTTATAAATCTCAATCAGACAGGCAGAGTGGGTTATAAATGTCCATAAGACAGGCAGAGTGGATTACAATCTCCATCAGACAGGCAGAGTGGGTTATAAATGTCCATAAGACAGGCAGAGTGGGTTAGAAATCTCAATCAGACAGGCAGAGTGGGTTATAAATCGCCATCAGACAGGCAGAGTGGGTTATAAATCGCCATCAGACAGGCAGAGTGGGTTATAATCTCCGTCAGACAGGCAGAGTGGGTTATAATCTCCGTCAGACAGGCAGAGTGGGTTATAAATATCCATCAGACAGGCAGAGTGGGTTATAATCTCCGTCAGACAGGCAGAGTGGGTTATAATCTCCGTCAGACAGGCAGAGTGGGTTATAATCTCCGTCAGACAGGCAGAGTGGGTTATAATCTCCGTCAGACAGGCAGAGTTGGTTATAATCTCCGTCAGACAGGCAGAGTTGGTTATAATCTCCGTCAGACAGGCAGAGTTGGTTATAAATGTCTGTAAAACAGACAGAGTGGGTTATAAATCTCCATCAGACAGACACACAGACAGACAGACAGACAGAGTGGGTTATAAATCTCCATCAAACGACAGACAGACAGAAAGACAGACAGACAGACAGACAGACAGAGTGGGTTATACATCTCCATCAGACAGACACACAGACAGACAGGTAGACAGACAGAAAGGCAGAGTGGGTTATAAATCTCCATCAAATGACAGATAGACAGACAGACAGACAATCAGGCAGAGTGGGTTATAAATCTCCATCAAACGACAGACAGACAGACAGACAGACAGACAGACAGAACTTCCCACCACCAACGGACCAAGCAGCATGGTAAGGTGGACTCCTGGACATGGGAGGACGTTCTGGACGGCAAGGGAGTCTACACATGGGATGAGGTCCTGGCGGGAAGGGATCGCCTTCCATGGGAACAGGTGGAGGCAGCTAGGAGAGCAGAGGCAGCCGGAGAGAGGAACCAGCGGTATGTGGGAACACGGCTGGCAAGGAAGCCCGAGACCTGAGCCAACTCAGTACTGTCACGCCCTGGTCATAGAGAGGCTTTTTATTCTCTATTTTGGTTAGGCCAGGGTGTGACTAGGGTGGGCATTCTATGTCCGTTTTTCTATGTTTTGAAAATGTATGCTTACCATGCTGCACCTTGGTCCAGTCCTTCAGCCAGCCGTGACAGTTGGAGCAACGAATGCGCACCGCATAGATTATATGCAACGCAGGACACGCAAGATAAACTAGTATTATCATCGACCATGTGTAGTTATAACTAGTGATTATGATTGATTGATTGTTTTTTATAAGATAAGTTTAATGCCAACTAGCAATTTACCTTGGCTTCTTACAGGCAGGCTCCTCGCGAGGCAGGTGGTTAGAGCGTTGGACTAGTTAACCGTAAGGTTGCAAGATTGAATCGCTGAGCTGACAAGGTAAAAATCTATCATTCTGCCCCTGAACAAGGCAGTTAACCCACCATTCCTAGGCTGTCATTGAAAATAAGAATGTGTTCTTAACTGACTTGCCTAGTTAAATAAAGGTGTAAAAAAAAAAAAAATCGCCAAAATCGGCGTCCAAAAATACTGATTTCCGATTGTTATAAAAACTTGAAATCGGCCCTAATTAATTGGCCATTCCGAATAATCGGTCGACCTCTAATACTGTGTCATTACTCTGTCACAGCAGCCCCCCTCCCATCACCATCACTGTCCTACTCACAGGAAACAGGTGACCTAGCTAAACAGCACACTGCTGCTACGAGCAAAAAATATCCCCATCACCAGGGCTTTTGAATCCTATTTGGACAAGTTCTCATTTCTATTTATTTACGTAATTATTTAGTCGGATCATTTGCCTGCTCACTGTTGTTACAAGCAGATGCCACAGTTTATAACCATGAACGGCTAAGGCAGGTTTTGTCTGTCCAGTGTCTAATCACAGACTAAAGGTTAATGTGTTAACTCACAGACAGAGGCTCACCCTTGGGTCCTGTCAACACATTCTGTTACTTAATGAATGGAGCAGTTTTACGATGGATTTCACGCCTCATACGAACGAAAATCAAATCAAGAATCGGCTTTCTATTCCGCAACAAAGCCTCCTTCACTCACGCCGCCAAACTTACCCTAGTAAAACTGACTATCCTACCGATCCTCGACTTCGGCGATGTCATCTACAAAATTGCTTCCAACACTCTACTCAGCAAACTGAATGCAGTTTATCACAGTGCCATCCGTTTTGTCACTAAAGCACCTTATACCACCCACCACTGCGACTTGTATGCTCTAGTCGGCTGGCCCTCGCTACATATTCATCGCCAGACCCACTGGCTCCAGGTCATCTACAAGTCCATGCTAGGTAAAGCTCCGCCTTATCTCAGTTCACTGGTCACGATGGCAACACCCATCCGTAGCACGCGCTCCAGTAGGTGTATCTCACTGATCAACCCTAAAGCCAACACCTCATTTGGCCGCCTTTCGTTCCAGTTCTCTGCTGCCTGTGACTGGAACGAATTGCAAAAATCGCTGAAGTTGGAGACTTTTATCTCCCTCACCAACTTCAAAGATCTGCTATCTGAGCAGTTAACCGATCGCTGCAGCTGTACATAGTCTATCGTAAATAGCCCACCCATTTTTACCTACCTCATCCCCATACTGTTTTTATTTATTTACTTTTCTGCTCTTTTGCACACCAATATCTAGCCTGCCTGGTTAAATAAAGGTTAAATAAAAGAAAAAAGAAAAATAAAATTTCACATTCTTAAAATAAAGTGGTGATCCTTACTGACCTAAGACAGGGAATTTTTACTCGGATTAAATGTAAGTAATTGTGAAAAATGGAGTTTAAATGTATTTGGCTAAGGTGTATATAAACTTCAGACTTCAACTGTATCTCAACGGAGACGGAATCCAAGTGAGAGAAACAGTCTACGTCTGTCTCAATATGTGTAGCCTATGTCTCTGATGTTTTCTGGCCCAAAAGTGTATGAAATTGTTGCCGCCCGTAGCATTAAATTCAATAAGAAGGGACGCGAGCGAGCATTTGGCCTCATTTGATTAAAAAAAAAAATTATAATAGCCAATCAGCATTGAGCTAAACTGAGTGAGCTCAACTGTGAATGGTCCTGGGTCACTGAAAAAGTGTCAAGGGATGCCAGTTTGGATTTCACACCATACACATCACATCAAAAGCAGAATGTCAATGACAGAAAAAAACGTGAATTGTTTCATGTCGTTGTCCTCCGGTGGCTAGCGAGCTAGCTAAAATCATCCCTTTCCTAAATTAGAGTCATAGACCGTTTCATCAACATGAAAGAGAGGAGGATGGCATTGGCTTTCCTCTAAAACATGTTTTTGTACACACACACACACACACACACATGCACACACACACACACACACACACACACACACACACACACACACACACACACACACACACACACACACACACACACACACACACACACATCATATTTAGCTTACATTGATTGGACAAAATCGTTTTTGGTACCTTTTATAGTCACTATTAGACTAAGCAAAGGTGATTTGATGATGTTGAAATAGAAGTTGGTACTGGAATAGTGGAGGCAGCTCCTGTTTTCTTTGCAACTTGTGGTAACTTTCTGTGGTTCTAAATAAATAGTTGTTTAGTTGTCCATGACAATGCTCTTTCCATGACATAGACTGACCAGGTGAATGCAGGTGAAAGCTATGAAAGTCACTTGTTAAATCCACTTCAATCAGTGTAGATGAATGGGAGGAGACACTTTAAAGGATTTTTAAGTCTTGAGACAATTAAAACATGGATTGTGTATGTGTGCCATTCGGATGATGAATGGGCAAGACAAAAGATTTAAGTGCCTTTGAACGGGGTATGGTAGTAGGTGCCAGGCACAGCAGTTTGTGTCAAGACCTATAACGCTCAACAGTTTCCCATTGTGTACCAAGAATGGTCCACCAACCAAAGGACATCCAGCCAACTTTATACAACTGTGGGAAGCATTGGAGTCAACATGGGCCATCCTCCCTGTGGAACGACACCTCGACACCTTGTAGAGGTCATGTCCCAACGAACTGAGGCTGTTCTGAGGTCAAAAGGGGGGCGTGGTTATGATGTTGAACTGATCAGATATGTTTTTAGTGCTCTCCTGCCAATTTCGGCTAATCTTATTTTTTATTATTTTAATCTCTTATTTCAAATCCTCATAACATGAACAGCAATTTTCTTGGATAATTTCAGGGGTATCTACATCCATTATGAATCGACTTAAACATAGTCCTCCTAAAACAAAAAGAACATCTCGCACTGACAACGTGGTCCAGACTAGGCCAGTTAGCCCTGCTAATTCAGCCAGCTCTACTAACCCAGTTAGCCCTGCAAGCTCCTCACACCACAAGTCCGACATGACAACCAACGATGTCGATGACCTAAACCAGAACTAAGGGGTTTTGGAAGCAATCTCTGCCATGAGGGCGGACTTTTCCATCAAACTCGAAGGTGTCCTAACAGGGATTATTGAGGTTAAACTTGACCTTAAAGCCTGCGCTTGGACGAAACAGAGGAACGCATTAGCATGGTGGAAGATACTGTCGTCACTGTCAAAACATGTTGGAGAAACAGGTGGCGGACCTTACTTCAAAACCTAACTCGCTCGAGAACCACCACAGGAGGTCAAATTTGAAACTGGTTAATCTACACAAAAAGTAGAAAATGGTGATGCATTTGCATTTCTCGAGAGATTGTTTCCCGAGGCATTGGGTCCAGACAACTTTCCGGTTCCCCTGCGCATTGAAAGAGCCCATCGGCTTCCGGCTCCTACAAGCACAAGAAACCACCACCTCTCCTCGAGCCCTTTTCTTGAAGTTTCTCAACTTTCAAGACAAAATCTGAGAGATGTGGAAAGCCAGGGCTAAGGGCAAGGTGATGTACGGAGACCAAGAGATCGTGTTCTTCCTTCAGATGGGAAGTATCCAGACGCCTTTAGTTGCACAATGTTCCATCTAGCTAATGTGTTTGGTGCAGTATTTCTCAAGTTGGCTGTGTTTATGACTCCTTCACACAAACACACAGAATGTACAGTAGCTCTATCAAACATAGGAACTGGAGTTGTAAAGTGATTACAGCTGCACAGGGAATTTAAGGAAGCACAGACCACAGTAGATACTCTCTATACACACACAGTCCTACAGATCATGTAGGGACGCAGAGGTAAGAGACTGAGATTTATGGGTTTAGGCGACTGTCGAAGGACCTCATTTAGCTGGTAATTTAGCTGTGCCCCTGGGGCCCTGTCTGTCTAGCCTGCTTTACGTGGCCTGGCCTGGTCTGGTCTGCTTCTGGAGGAGTACAACAAGGACTTCTGTTTTCCGACACAGAGCTTCCCTATGGGCTGCCTCTGGGCCAGCTCTTCTCTGTTCTGTAGAGGATGGTGGTTACAGTCTGGAGAAGAGAGGGGGAAGCAGACCCTGGACCAGCACTTTTTTGGCAGATCACCCTCTGGGCTCTACTTTAGGCTTTATGCTTTATATTCATATGGGCTATACATCTCCATCACACAGACAGACAGGCAGAGTGGGTCATAAATCTCCATCAGACAGGCAGAATGGGTTATAAATCTCCATCAGACAGACAGACAGGCAGAGTGGGTTATAAATCTCCATCACACAGACAGACAGGCAGAGTGGGTTATATAACTCCATCAGACACACAGAGTGGGTTATAAATCTCCATCAGACAGATAGGCAGAGTGGGTTATAAATGTCCATAAGACAGGCAGAGTGGGTTACAATCTCCATCAGACAGGGAGAGTGGGTTATAAATGTCCATAAGACAGGCAGAGAGGGTTATAAATCTCAATCAGACAGGCAGAGTGGGTTATAAATGTCCATAAGACAGGCAGAGTGGATTACAATCTCCATCAGACAGGCAGAGTGGGTTATAAATGTCCATAAGACAGGCAGAGTGGATTAGAAATCTCAATCAGACAGGCAGAGTGGGTTATAAATCGCCATCAGACAGGCAGAGTGGGTTATAAATCGCCATCAGACAGGCAGAGTGGGTTATAATCTCCGTCAGACAGGCAGAGTGGGTTATAATCTCCGTCAGACAGGCAGAGTGGGTTATAAATATCCATCAGACAGGCAGAGTGGGTTATAATCTCCGTCAGACAGGCAGAGTGGGTTATAATCTCCGTCAGACAGGCAGAGTGGGTTATAATCTCCGTCAGACAGGCAGAGTGGGTTATAATCTCCGTCAGACAGGCAGAGTTGGTTATAATCTCCGTCAGACAGGCAGAGTTGGTTATAATCTCCGTCAGACAGGCAGAGTTGGTTATAAATGTCTGTAAAACAGACAGAGTGGGTTATAAATCTCCATCAGACAGACACACAGACAGACAGACAGACAGAGTGGGTTATAAATCTCCATCAAACGACAGACAGACAGAAAGACAGACAGACAGACAGACAGACAGAGTGGGTTATACATCTCCATCAGACAGACACACAGACAGACAGGTAGACAGACAGAAAGGCAGAGTGGGTTATAAATCTCCATCAAATGACAGATAGACAGACAGACAGACAATCAGGCAGAGTGGGTTATAAATCTCCATCAAACGACAGACAGACAGACAGACAGACAGACAGACAGAACTTCCCACCACCAACGGACCAAGCAGCATGGTAAGGTGGACTCCTGGACATGGGAGGACGTTCTGGACGGCAAGGGAGTCTACACATGGGATGAGGTCCTGGCGGGAAGGGATCGCCTTCCATGGGAACAGGTGGAGGCAGCTAGGAGAGCAGAGGCAGCCGGAGAGAGGAACCAGCGGTATGTGGGAACACGGCTGGCAAGGAAGCCCGAGACCTGAGCCAACTCAGTACTGTCACGCCCTGGTCATAGAGAGGCTTTTTATTCTCTATTTTGGTTAGGCCAGGGTGTGACTAGGGTGGGCATTCTATGTCCGTTTTTCTATGTTTTGAAAATGTATGCTTACCATGCTGCACCTTGGTCCAGTCCTTCAGCCAGCCGTGACAGTTGGAGCAACGAATGCGCACCGCATAGATTATATGCAACGCAGGACACGCAAGATAAACTAGTATTATCATCGACCATGTGTAGTTATAACTAGTGATTATGATTGATTGATTGTTTTTTATAAGATAAGTTTAATGCCAACTAGCAATTTACCTTGGCTTCTTACAGGCAGGCTCCTCGCGAGGCAGGTGGTTAGAGCGTTGGACTAGTTAACCGTAAGGTTGCAAGATTGAATCGCTGAGCTGACAAGGTAAAAATCTATCATTCTGCCCCTGAACAAGGCAGTTAACCCACCATTCCTAGGCCGTCATTGAAAATAAGAATGTGTTCTTAACTGACTTGCCTAGTTAAATAAAGGTGTAAAAAAAAAAAAAATCGCCAAAATCGGCGTCCAAAAATACTGATTTCCGATTGTTATAAAAACTTGAAATCGGCCCTAATTAATTGGCCATTCCGAATAATCGGTCGACCTCTAATACTGTGTCATTACTCTGTCACAGCAGCCCCCCTCCCATCACCATCACTGTCCTACTCACAGGAAACAGGTGACCTAGCTAAACAGCACACTGCTGCTACGAGCAAAAAATATCCCCATCACCAGGGCTTTTGAATCCTATTTGGACAAGTTCTCATTTCTATTTATTTACGTAATTATTTAGTCGGATCATTTGCCTGCTCACTGTTGTTACAAGCAGATGCCACAGTTTATAACCATGAACGGCTAAGGCAGGTTTTGTCTGTCCAGTGTCTAATCACAGACTAAAGGTTAATGTGTTAACTCACAGACAGAGGCTCACCCTTGGGTCCTGTCAACACATTCTGTTACTTAATGAATGGAGCAGTTTTACGATGGATTTCACGCCTGTGGACAGAGGACTGATCTCACATGAACTTGCACCAACCCATATGCCAAAACAATTCTAGTTATGAAGGTATTTAACTCACGTCAGAGAAAATATGAACTTGTCTTGATCTACATCCACGTTTCCCAGACATGAAAGCGGGACGTTTAAGGACACAGAGCAGTAGATCGCGCTGTGAGGTGACTGACACGTTTTAAACAACAGTGGGTTGAAAAATGAAATGTGAGGAGTTTGTCTATCGCATCGGTCTGTAGAGCTGAATCGAGACCAGACACAAACAATGGTACTCATGAACGTGCTGCAGCATGCAGCGGTGCTCCGCTGGTTTTCAATTTAGTTTTGGTTTAGTTTTATTGAGTTCAGCGAGGTCAATAGTCATGTTCGTTTTCCGATATCTGCAGCCCAACTACGAAATCAATAATACTGTTCGCTACATCGTATGATAATGTTTTTTCCTCTGTCCCTCCCCTGTCCTGTGTTTCCTTAGCTGGAGAACCAGAGCTCAGAGAATAGGGTTGATGAATCTCCTTCTGGAAGGAAGGCAGTGTGGCTCCACTTCACAGGTCAAGCCACGGTGCTCGTCTCCTCTTAAAGTGATGAGTTAGTCCCCAACTTGCACCAATCATTGTGTTGAGAAGAGAAAAGAGAATAATTGCCTGTGAAGTGAAGCTTTAGTCTCAGTCAGCCGTCACCCAGAGGAGAGAAGTCATGTGGCGGAAATTCTTTCTAATTCACTGATACTTTTATCTGTGCCTCTGGCCTAGTTGAATGGAATTAATTTAAGAATTATATATATATTTATTTTTGATTTTTTTGGGGGGAGGGGGTCTTATACAAATACTGACAAATACTGACACATCCAACAAACACACATACACACACAAGGTGTAAACGCTCAGTCAAACGGATACTGTGTAGGCCACACACACACACACACACACTCTTCTCCCCCTAGTCTGTGTAGTGTTGGCGAGGCTGATTCAGAGAGAGATGAGTCTCTCTGTGTAGATTCCCAAGGTCATTCTCTGACGGTTCCTGTGTGCATGTGTGTTTGTGTGCGTGTGTGTGTGTTTGTCAGCAGAAGCACACCACTCGTAGGAGGTCAATGAAAATCTCTACGTCTGAGTTTCAAATGCTCACCTACAACAGTGCTTCTGCGTAAATTGATGTGCAAGACATTTTTATCTAAAGTATTTTTCCTCACAAGACTATATGGGTGTTGCTCACAGTCAACTTTTATGAATAAGCCCAAATGACATGTATATTTAGTTGTTTCCAAGAATGTGTCTGGTTGTGTGTCTTGATGTGTGTGTGGTTGTGTGTCTTGATGTGGTTGTATGTCTTGATGTGTGTCTGATTGTGTGTTTAGTTGTGTGTTTGGTTATGTGGCTGTTCCATTTCCACGTTGCTGAGTGGACAGCGGGTAACACCGCAGGTTCATGCCTCTGCTTCTCTTTAGCCTCTTAAGCCCACCACAGGCGGTACCTGGAGGCCAGTAAGTGCACCCTCTTTCTCCTGACCCGGCCGGGCCCAGCTCTCACTAACACATTCTCAGCAGCACCAATTTCATCTGAGGCGGAGACGAGGAAAATAGCAAGCAATAAAGGGGGACTGGATTCAATGTTCTGGGTGGATACACCATGTAGAATTGGCAGCTGGTGCCAGCGGAGAGGAGATGAGATTTGCGTCTGATAGGCCCCTCAGAGATGAACCACTCAGCACATGACATTTAAGTTCCCCTCGTCCTTACCAAAACACGCCTGGCATCTGAGAGGGACTCGCTGTGCCTGCAAAACGGGTTCACATGTTGCTGCATTTTACCCCTTGGGGAGAGAGAGCAGGCCCAGCCATTTGATTATCCTGACGTTAGTGTGTGAGACAGGAAATCATGGATTTTGGGTGTCGACTCGAGTCACTAAGGACAAAAGGAAGCAGACAGACCGATTAACAAGAGGAACAAGGTAACAGAGTATTTGAGAACCCTGAAATCATATTCCCTCTGCCACACAGAACTATCTATGAATTGGAAGGCTCACCCAGAGAAACCTTTCCCCAAATGTCTATATTCCTCTAGATTACATTAGAGCCATACCAGAATAAGGTTCATGGGGGACATCCTCTCCACCTGGCACAGTAACAGAGTTAAGGCAGTAAATTGGGTTAGAGCTGCCATGTGCACTGTAAACTGACGCATCCCGATCTGCCCGGTTACCCCAGAGAGTCCCTTATACCATAAACATAATTGTCTGTAATCAGGACAAGATACTACTGAGCCATTTCAACCTAAACTTTCAGTTGGACTCTTGACAATAGAGGAGAGGAAACATCGTAGATGTCCAGGCTTTATGCAGCTGATCAGTATCTCTCCCTCAGTACTACTCCATGGAAACTCTCCTTCAGCTGCTTTTGGAACTGTGTCACTCTCTCACAATGCCTCCTGAAAGGTGAGTCACCCACTGCTCACTGTAGGGCTCTCTTAAGAGTGGATCCCCAGGCACACACAGAGTATGAATATGCCCGTCTCAGATGGACTATGACTGAAGAATATTTTCGCTGTCATTGTCCTTGATGGCTGTGGTATTCTGGGGGTAACTTGGGAAGTGCTCTATTTAGTCTGGCACCCAGTGATGGAAGGCTTCTAGAGTGATAGATTGAACATGGAGGTAAGGGACAAACAGTGATGGAAGGCTTCTAGAGTGATAGAGAGAACATGGAGGTAAGGGACAAAGTGATGGAAGGCTTCTAGAGTGATAGATTGAACACGGAGGTAAGGGACAAAGTGATGGAAGGCTTCTAGAGTGATAGATTGAACACGGAGGTAAGGGACAAACAGTGATGGAAGGCTTCTAGAGTGATAGATTGAACACGGAGGTAAGGGACAAACACTGATGGAAGGCTTCTAGAGTGATAGAGAGAACACAGAGGTAAGGGACAAACAGTGATGGAAGGCTTCTAGAGTGATAGAGAGAACACAGAGGTAAGGGACAAACAGTGATGGAAGGCTTCTAGAGTGATAGATTGAACACGGAGGTAAGGGACAAACAGTGATGGAAGGCTTCTAGAGTGATAGAGAGAACACAGAGGTAAGGGACAAACAGTGATGGAAGGCTTCTAGAGTGATAGAGAGAACATGGAGGTAAGGGACAAACAGTGATGGAAGGCTTCTAGAGTGACAGAGAGAACATGGAGGTAAGGGACAAACAGTGATGGAAGGCTTCTAGAGTGATAGAGAGAACACAGAGGTAAGGGACAAACAGTGATGGAAGGCTTCTAGAGTGATAGAGAGAACACAGAGGTAAGGGACAAACAGTGATGGAAGGCTTCTAGAGTGATAGAGAGAACATGGAGGTAAGGGACAAACAGTGATGGAAGGCTTCTAGAGTGATAGAGAGAACACAGAGGTAAGGGACAAACAGTGATGGAAGGCTTCTAGAGTGATAGAGAGAACACAGAGGTAAGGGACAAACAGTGATGGAAGGCTTCTAGAGTGATAGATTGAACACGGAGGTAAGGGACAAACAGTGATTGAAGGCTTCTAGAGTGATGATTGAACACAGAGGTAAGGGACAAACAGTGATGGAAGGCTTCTAGAGTGACAGAGAGAATACAGAGGTAAGGGACAAACAGTGATGGAAGGCTTCTAGAGTGACAGAGAGAATACAGAGGTAAGGGACAAACAGTGATGGAAGGCTTCTAGAGTGATAGATTGAACACAGAGGTAAGGGACAAACAGTGATGGAAGGCTTCTAGAGTGATAGATTGAACACGGAGGTAAGGGACAAACACTGATGGAAGGCTTCTAGAGTGATAGAGAGAACACAGAGGTAAGGGACAAACACTACTCTCTCCTTCTGATATCCCCACCAACACACTCGGCTGTTTTTGAACGACAGAGAAAGAATAGAGGAGCTTTATACATTTCACTTGAATGCATTCAGTTGTACAACTGACTAGGTATCCCCCTTTCCCTTTCCTTTTCCTTTAATATAAACATGCATGACCTTTAAAATTCAGCCTGTGCCCCCCCCAGTCACTGTGCATGCACGTACGTGTGCATACACTGTACATGTCATACGCACACATGCACTCACACATCATCACACTGAACTCCGCTGCTCCCAGCTGCTCTCTGTTAAAATGAGTACAGAGTGTCTATTGTTCTGCTGTTGCTATGGCAGCGCTGTTGGTCTCTCAGGTGACTGGGGCTGAATGTGTGGCAGCAGCACAGGTGCATTGTGGAGGAGTTCTGACTGACTACGAAGGCATCTGTGGAGGAGGCTGTAACAATGGGCCTTGCTTTCCTGTGTGTGCGCATGTGCATGTGCATGTCACTGGATTACATACCGTTCTGTAACTTTACTGCCGTTTGGCCTGATACCAGTTCAGTATGTCCCCTGCTCTGTCTCCTAAATGATAACTCAGGATGGTAACACAGAGACACATTTTACAGTACATACCAATAGGAGGGTCGGCCCCACGGTGTCAGTAGCTCTGGGTCTATAAACACACAGCTGGTCTAGGGGCTTCCACCACCACCACCACCACCACACTGCCTGCCCTGCTCTGCTCTGTTTATAGAAGCAGCTGGGAAGTACATGTTTGGAATAGATTCCAGATGGGGCTGGTGGAACACTGTGTACCCAAGGCAATACATCCACATAGAGTTAGTTTGGAACATACACCTCTCTGCCTCGTCGTTCCATTCTCTCCGTACTATCACTGTTCATCCATTCACTGGCATCAGGCTGATGTTTTCTGAGCCCCCCATAAGTAGGCTACAACTTGGCTGCCAGAGAGAGGACTAGACAATGATCTTGCTCATGACTGGAAAACAGTCTGTCTGCCTCTGAGCTAGTCTGAGTGGAGTGGAATGGGTGACCTATGAGAGAGACTCGTAACTAGTTGATCCGTCTGAACAACGGTCCTCTGTGAGAAGGGTACAGGACATATTATCAAAACCATATGGAGATCAGACACAGAGAAAAACACACATACTATCCCTTTGGAATTTCCTGTGGTTGAGGAGAGAGACCAACCTGCTGTATTCCACTGTAATACAGAATAACACTATTGAACACCCTGCAGACAGAGGCACTATTGACATTCCAGCCACGACATATCAAACAAGATGCATTGCTATTACTGTAACCATTACATCCCACCAATTACCAGAAACGCACACCAGCTTTCAAATGAAAATAAGTTGTTTCCCTTGTTCACATTAAACAAAACCCAACCACTGTTCAAGAGTTTCCGCTCCATAGTACCGTCTCAGCGAAGAGGCCGGTGCCAAGGATAAACAGTCTGCACGACATCACTGTTTCTACTGAATTTCTCATAAGGGGGGAGGGGAGGTTATGTCTCAACTTTTGGGAAATTATACATAACTCAGCTCCTTTTTATGTCTGTAGCAGCCCACAACAGGAGTCATCATCGAAAGTCTCAGCTGGCTGAAACCCTTTAAAGATCTGGAAGATGTGTGTGTGTGTGTGTGTTGTGCATGCTTGCATATGTGTGTGCTTGCTTCCTTCTGTGCGCGTGCATGTGTGTATCTGTGACCCATCTAGAAGAAAAGGAAACGCATACCTATTTAGGCGAGGTGCTTGCTAGTGGAGTAGAAAACTTGAAAATAAAGGAGACCACACTCTAGGAGCTCAGATGCAAAAATGTAATGTCCAACGTTTCGACAGCCAAGCTGTCTTCATCAGGGTATAATCACAAACACTGCGGGATGACTCGTTTATATAGTGTCAAAAGACACGCAGGTGTCTGTAATCATGGCCAAGAGTGGCCTAATATCCTTGGTTAATTCTCAAATATTAAAATGGCATACAGCATACAAACAACAAATGGATAGCATACATGTACGATCCTAGATTCATTTGACTACACAAGCTTACAAACAATTACAATGGCAAAAGTCACAATAATCACAAGAATGGCTTCAGATCAAAGTCTACGTTGAGACCGAAGGGAGCAAGGGTCTTTAAATTAAAGATCCAGGCAGTCTCTCATTTTAACAGTAAATTATCAAGGTCACCCCCTCTCCTAGGGAGGGTGACATGTTCGATGCCAATATAACGCAGAGACTAAATCGAGTGGCCTGCCTCCAAGAAGTGGGCCGCAACTGGATAAGTAAAGTTTTTACACCTGTATCTGTGACCCAGACATGTGGGCCTGCCTGTCTCAGTAATGGGTATAACAGTCCTACAGGCCCAGCAGCGGGTATAACAGTCCTGTCAAATGACAGAGCCACATCTGGGACAGATTAAAGCCCTGAAAACAAAGGCAGAAAACAGCTGTAATAACGTTATAGATTTTCAGGAGGACTAGAGTGGGTATAGCTGAGTGGATTTTCAGGATTAGAGTGGGTATAGCTGAGTGGATTTTCAGGAGGACTAGAGTGGGTATAGCTGAGTGGATTTTCAGGAGGATTAGTGTGGGTATAGCTGAGTGGATTTTCAGGAGGACTAGAGTGGGTATAGCTGAGTGGATTTTCAGGAGGATTAGTGTGGGTATAGCTGAGTGGATTTTCAGGAGGACTAGAGTGGGTATAGCTGAGTGGATTTTCAGGAGGATTAGTGTGGGTATAGCTGAGTGGATTTTCAGGAGGATTAGTGTGGGTATAGCTGAGTGGATTTTCAGGAGGATTAGTGTGGGTATAGCTGAGTGGATTTTCAGGAGGATTAGTGTGGGTATAGCTGAGTGGATTTTCAGGAGGACTAGAGTGGGTATAGCTGAGTGGATTTTCAGGAGGATTAGTGTGGGTATAGCTGAGTGGATTTTCAGGAGGATTAGTGTGGGTATAGCTGAGTGGATTTTCAGGAGGATTAGTGTGGGTATAGCTGAGTGGATTTTCAGGAGGATTAGAGTGGGTATAGCTGAGTGAAAATGAATCGGACTGATCTTTTGTGGGTAATGATGTTCTTTCTTTCCAAGCAGGCAGCCAGACATGTGTAAAGGACACAGTCTACTGCCCTTTGAGAGGCATTTTACAGCCTTTCTGAGATGAAACTATTCAACACACTTCTCTAATGGCTACTCCAAAGACTAGAGTCATTCCATTATGCGCTATGCAATATCATTTATTTGACGAACCTTTCAGTCAGTAGTGACTGGAAATAGTAATAACTGTAATGACCATGTCAATAAAGCTTTCAAACACTGTATCAATGTCTTGAGTGGCAGGGAAATTAAAACGTTTGTGACGCTAAGATTCAAAGTCCATTAAGAGTGACTTGACTAAAATCTGTCCAAATGGAAAAGAACCAGTCAAATCCTCTGACTGAAAAATGTTGCTATGGAATTTAGCAGCCTGTTTTAACATTGGACTATAAAAACTGAGAACATTCTGTTCAGACACAGTGGGGTTAAGAGAACCCAGCAGCTACCAATCTTAATTGTTCCCCTAATTCATAAATAAACCTTGGTATATACAAGAACCTATCAATCAACATGCTCTCAAATAAACCCCTGGAACATTCCATAGCTCAGGCCAACAATGAGGCTTGACGACTTCATCTAATCTTGGTCATTCCCAGCTCCTCATAACACACAAACTGACAGCACACAAACTGACAACACAATGGTGTTGTTTCATTCAATTATTTTCATTTTTCCCCCCCATTTCTCTTGAAGTCTGTTATTTATCAAATTAAATTAAATCAAACTTTATTTACACAGCACATTTCAGACATGGAAAGCAACCCAGTGTGCTTTACAGAAAAAAACTAATGAATAAAAACTTAAATATTAACTAAACCAAAAGGATAAAAAAAAACTAAAGAATAACAATAAAAACGGAATGATTGAAAAGGACCCTAAGGAAAAGCAAAGCTAAAAAGGTGTTTTAAGATCTCTTTTAATGTCCACAGTTTTGGCCCCCCTCGGGCAGGCTATTCCAGAGGCTGGGGGCATAATAACTAAAGGCTGCCTCTCCATGTCTCTTGGTCCTAGGCTTTGGGAGAGTTAAAAGGCCAGTGCCAGAGGACCTGAGGGACCTACTGGGTACATAACTTAAAAGCATGTCTGACATTTATTCTCAGCTGTTTTTGTTCCTTCTTTTTGTTCACATGTAAATGGTATGGAGATAATTGCTGTCAGTGGTGTGAAAGCCCAGAAAAAGCCCATGTTAAAGAAGAGAGACCTAAGGGCCTGGGGCCCTGTGGAGCCTCAGAGAGATCAGTCACTCCTTCCCTCCTCTGTATTATTGACATATAATTGGTGTTTAGGGTGCATGCTAAAGACCCATTAACCTTCCTCCCTCCGAAAGATACAGATACTGTGCCACAAGGCATGGCTGTCCTGTGAGAGAGGAAGAATATTTTATATTTCAGTCAGTCTTCAAAGTGAAGCTAGGTAAGATCATATCCACCCTGCGTCAAACACTAGTTTTCTAATTAGGCCGTCCCGCTATGACCCTACTCTGCCAGTCTTGTCCAGTGTAACTTTTATAATCTTCCATGATTCTATGGGTAGCCTGTTCACATCCTTCCCCAAAAAGCATGCATTTACACAGGCAGCCCATGTCTGATCTTTTGACCAATTATTGGCAAAAGAACTGATCTGATTAGTCAAAAGACCAATTTATGGAAATGATCAGAATTGAGGTGCCTGTGTAAACGCAGCCCTAGTGTCATGTAGTTTTCTACACAATTTAAGGGGTTTTCACAATAGCACTCAGAAGTGAAAATGACTTAATTGGTAATGAATGGGCTTAGGTCATGGGATAATGAAAGTGCCACACATCTCAATGGAGCTCAGATGTTTATTTTTTAGCTAGGCAAGTCAGTTAAGAACAAATTCCTATTTACAATGACGGCCTCCGAGGAACAATGGGTTAACTGCCTTGTTCAGGGGCAGAACGACAGATTTTTACCTTGTCAGCTCGGGGATTTAATCCAGCAACCATTCGGTTACTGGCACAACGCTCTAACCACTAGCCTACCTGCCGCCCCAGATAGGGAGAGGATATCAGATCTTCGTACCAGGTGATTAGACAGGCCTGATTAAGTGTAAAGCCTCAGCCTCTGTGTTGTAATGCACCAGAAATAATCACTGAAGTCACAACAGATATTTCAAGTGTACAGTACAGTATGTGACAGATAGCCTTTTGTTGTGCAGTGCTTGAGAGGACCTGGGCAATCACAGTGGGTGAAGCTCTTGTCTGTGTTGACAATAAACAGCAGTGGGCTGTGAGTCTTTGAAGGGTGGTTGTTGTGTCCACACCGATTTCACCATTAGGCGAGGCTGGTCCTGTTCAAATACCTTTGCAATGCATCCTTTACTTCCCTACAAAGTTATCACTGATCTTAGATAGGCAAAGGAACAATCTACCCTTTCACTTCATACATGATTACACGAGAAGAAGGAAAGAGTGATGCATTAAATAGTATTCATCCTCTAGTCTAGTTAGTGGTTTTCAGTATGACTGATAACTGGCTCCGTAAAGCAGTCACATGCGCCGAATACAACAGGTGTGGTAGACCTTACAGTGAAATGCTTACTTACAAGCCCCTAACCAACAGTGTAGTTTAAAAAAAAATATGGATAAGAATAAGAGATAAAACTAATAAGTAATTAAAGAGCAGCACTAAAAAATAATAATATATACAGGGGGGTGCCGGTACAGAGTCAATGTGCAGGGGCACCGGTTAGTTGAGGTAGTATGTACATGTAGGTAGAGTTATTAAAGTGAAGATGCATAGATAACAACAGAGAGTGGCAGTGGTGTGGAGATGGGGGGGGGGGGGGCAATGCGAATAGTGGGTAGCCATTTGACTAGATGTTCAGGAGTCTTATGGCTTGGGGGTAAAAACTGTTGAGAATCCTTTTTGCCCTAGACTTGGCGCTCTGGTACCGCTTGCCGTGCGGTAGAAAAGAGAACAGTCTATGACTAGGGTGGCTGGAGTCTTTGACAATTTTTAGGGCCTTCCTCTGTCACCGCCTGGTATATATGTCCTGGATGGCAGAAGGCTTGGCCCCAGTGATGTACTGGGCTATTCGCACTACCCTCTGTAGTGGCTTGCGGTCGGAGGCCGAGCAGTTGCCATACCAGGCCAAGCCTTCTGCCATCCAGGACATCTATACCAGGCGGTGACAGGCCCCATGCCAAATCTTTTCAGTCTCTTGAGGGGGAATAGGTTTTGTCGCGCCCTCTTCACGACTCTCATGGTATGTTTGGACCATGTTAGTTTATTGTTGATGTGGACAACAAGGAACTTGAAGCACTCAACCTGCTCCACTGCAGCCCTGTCGATGAGAATGGGGGCGTGCTCGGTCCTCTTTTTCCTGTAGTCCACAATCATCTCCTTTGTCTTGATCACGAGGAGCCGTGAAAGCTGTTAGAACACATCTTGAACTTTTAAACACTCCACAGGAGCCTGTCAAAGGTTTGTTTCCCCTTCCATCATCTGCAAACTTGTCCTGTCAAACCAGAGGACTGAGACATAAAGCACTGAAAAAGGCATAAAACAGCCGACTGGCCTTCATTAACAGCCTTTCTGTTAATCTGTCATACTGTTACTGGTCAGGCTTGATGCCAGTTACCACCATGGCTGCACAGGTCCAGGTCTTCTCTCTCCAAACAAAAGACACACTTCAGGGACCATCATGGGGTTTCAGGAGGAAACAGGGGATGCTATCATAAATAAGGAGTGAGGTTAAACAAGGTCCGTCTGGTGTCGATAGTCTTTTCCAATCTTTCACTTGTCCAATATGAAGACATCAGTGCGCCTGTTCTTGAAAGATATCAATCATCGTTGGTTGGTTCCTAGATCTGTTACAATTGTCAAGGTGCAGACAGTAGTGCACATCCTTCACAGACATTTTAGGTGTGTCTGTGGCCCTTCAGAGTTGTATGTTCCTCTCAACAGGTCCAGAGCCAAGGGTGGAGCCCCTGACCCAGGTTGAAGATATGGTTGCTCCGTCCCACGGAAATGGCCTTGTGACACAGACAGCCATGAGTAAGCAAAGCTTAGAAGGAGTGGGAGTCAGTCTCTAGTCGTGGCCATTACTCGCCTCAACAGGTCTTTCACACAACCACTGGCACACGCCCTCTTCATATGACACACTGTATGTTCAGTTGAAGTCGGAAGTTTACGTACACTTAGGATGGAGTCATTAAAAGTCATTTTTTTCAACCACTCCACGAGTTTCTTGTTAACAAACTAAAGTTTTGGCAAGTCAGATAAGACTTCTGACCCAGGTAAGACTTCTGACTCCTGAACATCTAGTCAAATGGCAACCCAGACTATTTGCATTGCCCCCTACATGTACATACTATCTCAACTAACCGGTGTCCCCGCACATTGACTCTATACCGGCACCCCCCTGTATATATTATTATTGTGTATGACACAAGTAATTTTACCAACAATTTTTTACAGACAGATTATTTAACTTATAATTCACTGTATCACAATTCCAGTGGGTCAGAAGTTTACATACACTAAGTTGATTGTGCCTTTAAACAGCTTGGAAAATTCCAGAAAATGATGTCATGGCTTTAGAAGCCACACCACAGGAGGTGTACCTGTGGATGTATTTCAAGGCCTACCTTCAAACTCAGTGCTTCTTTGCTTGACATCATGGGAAAATCAAAAGAAATCAGCCAAGACCTCAGAAAAAAAACAAGTCTGTTTCATCCTTGGAAGCAATTTCCAAATGCCTGAAGGTACACATTCATCTGTACAAACAATAGTACGCAAGTATAAACACCATGGGACCACGCAGCCGCCATACCGCTCAGGAAGGAGACATGTACTGTCTCCTAGAGATTAACGTACTTTGGTGCAAAAAAAAGTGCAAATCAGTCCCAGAACAACAGCAAAGGGCCTTGTGAAGATGCTGGAAAAAACAGATACAAAACTATCTATATCCACAGTAAAACGAGACCTATATCGACACAGCCTGAAAGGCTGCTCAGCAAGGAAGAAGCCACTGCTCCAAAACTGGCATAAAAAAGCCAGACTTCGGTTTGGGGACAAAGATTGTACTTTTTGGAGACATGTCCTCTGGTTTGATGAGACAAAAATAGAATTGCTTGGCCATTATGACCATCGTTATGTTTGGAGGAAAAAGGGGGAGGCTTGCAACCTGAAGAACACCATCCCAACCGTGAAGCACGGGGGTGGCAGCATCATGTTGTTGGTGTGCTTTGCTGCAGGAGGGACTGGTGCACGTCACAAAATAGATGGCTCATGAGGAAGGACAATTATGTGGATATATTGAAGCAAAATCTCAAGACATCATTCAGGAAGTTAAATGGGTCGCAAATGGGTCTTCCAAATGGACATTGACCCCAAGCACACTTCCAAAGCTGTGGCAAAATATCAACAAAGTCAAGGTATTGGAGTGGCCATCACAAAGCTCTGACCTCAATCCTATAGAAACTTTGTGTGAAGAACTGGAAAAGCATGTGCGATCAAGGAGGCCTACAAACCTGACTCAGTTACACCAGCTCTGTCAGGAGGAATGGGCCAAAATTCACCCAACTTATTGTGGGAAGCTTGTGGAAGGCTACATGGAACATTAGACCCAGGTTAAACAATTTAAAGGCAATGCTGCCAAATACTAATTGAGTGTATGTAAACTCCTAACCCACTGGGAATGTGATGAAATAAATAAAAGCTGAAATAAATCATTCTCTCTACTATTATTGTGACATTTCACATTCTTAAAATAATGTGGGGATCCTAACTGACCTAAAACAGGGACTTTTTACTAGGATGAAATGTCGGGAATTGTGAAAAACTGAGATTAAATGTATTTGGCTAAGGTTTAGGGTTACTGCTGACATCAATTGTACATTTGTGATGAAAGAGACAGAAAGCTGTTAGAACACATCTTGAACTTTTAAACACCCCTCATGAAGATGTCCAGCTGCATGGAAAAGGTCCCGACAGGATCCACAAAGAGGAAGTGGCTTGACTACAGGTTTATGAGAGAACTGCTCAACCCCTGTGTTCATCACTTAGGACATTTCAGGTCTTAGAGAATTCATTTTTTACAACCAAATCAATTTTTAAAAAAAATGTAAATGGCACATTATAGAAGGGCCCAGAAACTTTTTTTTTGTTATTTCATTTTTTGGGAAAAACGCACTTCAACTTCATCCACAACATTATATTCCATTCTGTGCGACTCGAGCTGTTTCCCCTATCCAGCTGTTCCATTCTCCACGTAGCCTGTTACTAGAATGGACAGAGAGGTATCGCTCGAGTCTGTAAGGACCGACACTGGAGATGAGAAGCAGGTATGGGGAGTTGACATTTAATACGGAACAGACAGGTAACAAAACAGGAACAACGTCAGCACACGGGTAAACAAGGACACATGACAATTAATGCTGCAGCAGGGAATAGAGCGGGGAATCAGACAGATATAGGGGAGGTAACGACAGAGGTGATTGAATCCAGGTGAGTCCAATAATTGCTGATGCGCGTGACAGGGAAAGGCAGGTGTGCATACTGATGGTGTCAGGAGTGTATAATGCTGGAAAGCGGTCGCAGGTGCGACAGTACCTGACGGGCTGGCCGAGGAAGGGGCGCTGGGCAAGCCGGTTGGGGCGTAAACTCCCGACGAACCAGGAGAGGCATGGGAGCCTGACGATCCCGCTGCGGCGTGGGAGCCCGATGATCTGGCTGAGGCGTAACAGCCTGACGAGCCATCTGGGCATAAAAACCTGACGATCCGGCTGAGGCCCGAAGTGGGATGGACACCTTCCGAACCTCTCGAGCCAGCTAGGGTGTGACAGCCTCATGAGCGGGCTTAGGCACCCCTGGTTCCATTGGTGTTGGCCCCCGGACCCGACGTCATCACCAACCAGAACACCAGCACTCCTCGATGCTTCATTAGATGGCTGTAGCTTTCTGTAAGGACCGACGCTGGAGATGATCATTTTGAGATACTTTGGGATATTAATAGTGATGTAATTAATGTACAATGTAATTTTGTTTTGATTTTTGTTTAATTAAAATAAGATACCTCAAGCTTTTAAGAGTCAACTGCTCAAAAATGTCAAAATAAAATGTATAAAATATATTTTAACACACTTATCTTCAAGATACATTTTGCCACATAGAGGGTAAAATGTCCCCTTTCTAGCAACTTTTTTGTTTAAAAACATTTTCCTTAAAGCTGGAATCCTTAATTCCTGAAACTGCCACTTCCATTTGCGATATTACAACAACAAATAAATCACTGCAAACAAGAAACAGATTTTTTCACTTCGGATATTTTAGCACAGCCCAATATGTACTTTTTTTCACAACATTGGGCGACTCTCCTCGATTTTACTTTGTCAACAAAACAAAAACCATAACAAAGTCCGTGGGTCGGACCGTGGCACTGTTGCCCCTACAGGGGATTCTATCTTTTGGGGGGTGGGGTGGTGTTTTCACCAAATGTACCCTACTGTCTATTGAATTGGCTGGTTTTGATGGCAAAGGACGATGGCAACATTTGCAATGCAAATATGTCTATAAATTAAGATTCAAACCAATATAACGCGAGCAGCATGACACTTGAGTATCACCATAGTTGGCAAGTTGGTGTGAAATGTGACGTGATTATTCGATGTATGTAAATTATGTACTACTAGCCAAATTCACCACAACTCCCAAAATCCATTGCATCATTCAATCCCTGATCCGAGGATCTGATTAGTCTGTCTGTTCTGTCAATCAAACATCAGAGCACTCGATTCGACAGAAATGCGGTAGCTTTTTGAAGTGGGCGGGATGTACATTTCCTTACATAGCTTGTTGTCCGTTGCTATCAACCTGCCGCAACTTCATGTGTGTTTAGTCACTCATGCATTTGTCATTTTTAGATAAATTATACGTTAGCAGTCTGCGACAATTAAGTAATCAAAGCGTTAAAATTAAGCTGCATTTTTTAAATTTCGTGTTAACTGCATGCGGGTTGGTCTCTAGTCGACACAGTCATTGCCCGTTTTTTTTACCCCTGTGTTTGCGGTCTGGCCTTAGCCGCGGCTGCGAATCAGCTTAATCTTTTCTCAGTATCGTCCTGCATTGAAACATGTTTATTTTATAAATATGACGGTGAGAGGGACCCTGTAAACTAAATGACTGTCAGAAATATCGCCTCCATTTGTAATATGGTAAGTAGCCATAGCGCCTTCGAGTGTCTGCTGCAGTCACCGTTGGCCACCTTGTCTGTGTAATGATGATGAGAGGTTCATGGTTGAATTGCTCCTGGGAGCTCGAGCTGATCGGCTGTAGTATCAAGCCACCAGACCTTGTTTGACAGGGATGCATGGGGGGTCCATCATTTCGGAAGGGTAGCTTGATCTTGAATGATGAGTATGAGCCCTACATGTTTAGCTACTCTAGCCAAATAAACACATGCAATGTCATTTGGCGACGTCAGGAAAATTGGTATCAGACAGCAACGTTGTCACACAAAGCTTGCTGTGCACACTTTACAAACACCTCTTAGTACGGTGAGTGACGTGGTTTGACACCTTTTGACAGGTTGATTTCTAGTGTCAGGCTCGTGTGAATTTAAAGATCCCTAAACTTAACTTGGAAGTGAAGAAAGGGAATATGACAGGTCCTCTCGTATGGCCAGGAAACTATGCTAATCTATATTTAAAGGACCCATGTGCTGTGTGAAAGTGGTTTTCAGGTCAGCTTCCTCAATTACATTATCAGTGACAGTCAGAGAGTATCCTGTCTCATGACATGGTTCCATCCCCACTGCTGCACCTGCACACCTGTGTGCACACACTGCTGCACCTACACACCTGTGTGCATCTGCTGCAGAGCCACGGCAGTGATTGGTGAAGGCAGTGCAATAAGCTGTTAGTGGTGGGAGACTTAATGACATTTTAATTATTCTATGATTGCAATGCTATGTCTTAATATAAATGTTTTGGGTTCATTGTCTCACATGGAGGTGATGACTTGCCAAGGGCATTACTGATGGGCATGATGAGCATCTGACTAACTCAACGTATAGAGGAGGTCCTTCGGTGTAACATTTTACATTGCAGTGTCCTTATGACTCTGTAATTACTCCAAACAGGAATAAGTACACTAGGCTAATGTAGTGTTACCTTTCTTTACCAGAACAGTGTTTAGGCTACTGAATCCTGCTGTTGATAAGGATTCAAAAGTCAAGAAGATGTCAAGTTTGGAAGTACAAAAATGTTATGTGACGCAGAGCATTTGATTGGTGTTGAATGGAACTGTTATCATCATCTGGTCTTTGTTTACTTTCCTTTGTGCCGTTGTTTGTGTAAGCTTTTATGGGACATTATTATTTAGATGAGACAAGAAAGTGTATGTTGTCTAGTTTGATTAAACACTTTGTGTGTCTTTGGCACACGAGCGCAGGCTCAGCGGTGTGTACATGCGTCTGTATGAGAAATTCAACATCGAGAACTCTGTCAAAATGGAAATCAGAGACAACAAAGCAATGTGTTCTGCTTTGACTGAGAGAAAATGACAGCAATTTTAAGACTAAAACAACGCTAGCAGAAGTCTCTATGTTCTCTCAACAAAGACATGGCTTCATCTGGAAGCTCTCTGAGCTCTGGTTAGTCAATGGGCTCTGTCAGGAGATAAGTACCCTGTCACTACATTACAGAATGTTAAATGCTCTTGAATATTTGCATTGTGATACTTATCCCCCTGAGTGAAGAGGTTGGTAGTGAGTTTGTCAGATGATGAAACCAAAGGATTCCTGATTTCCAGTATTATGAATAAGCAGGGTTTGGGATGGGAAACGGCAAGCTACATGAAAGCTATAATAGGCTGGAGGGGACTGCCAGTCATTGTCAGAAATAATCCAGGCATTCACATATCTGAAGCAAAGGTTAGACTTATGTGAGACAGAGACATGTGCAGCATGTGACCTCTCTATAAAGAGGCTTTGGTCCGTCAGTTCCTTGCGATATACTGTACTTACCTAGATGACTATTAGACCAGAGAGTTCTTGACCAGATTCTCTAGCTGCAGTAGTTTTGTGCCTATGAACCAGAGGGATACCTTTAGCACTGAGGCAGTGTGCCCTAGTAGGAAGTCCAATGTGTGCAGCTCACCCAGCACTAACATAAATAACATGAGCATGTCTACCTCAAATCAAATCAAAATCAAATGTTATTTGTCACATACACATGGTTAGCAGATGTTAATGCGAGAGTAGCGAAATGCTTGTGCTTCTAGTTCCGACAATGCAGTAATAACCAACGAGTAATCTAACCTAACAACTACCTTATACACACAAGTGTAAAGGGATGAAGAATATGTACATAAAGATATATGAATGAGTGATGGTTCAGAACGGCATAGGCATGATGCAGTAGATGGTATCGAGTACAGTATATACATATGAGATGAGTAATGTAGGGAATGTAAACATATAAAAGTGGCATTGTTTTAAAGTGGCTAGTGATACATGTATTACATAAAGATGGCAAGATGCAGTAGATGGTATAGAGTACAGTATATACATATGAGATGAGTAATGTAGGGAATGTAAACTTTATATTAAGTGGCATTGTTTAGTGGCTAGTGATACATTTTTTACATACATTTTTCCAATATTAAAGTGGCTGGAGTTGAGTCAGTATGTTTGCAGCAGCCACTCAATGTTAGTGGTGGCTGTTTAACAGTCTGATGGCCTTGAGATAGAAGCTGTTTTTCAGTCTCTCGGTCCCTGCTTTGATGCACCTGTACTGACCTCGCCTTCTGGATGATAGCGGGGTGAACAGGCAGTGGCTCGGGTGGTTGTTGTCCTTGATGATCTTTATGGCCTTCCTGTGACATCGGGTGGTGTAGGTGTCCTGGAGGGCAGGTAGTTTGCCCCCAGTGATACGTTGTGCAGACCTCACTACCCTCTGGAGAGCCTTACGGTTGTGGTCGGAGCAGTTGCCGTACCAGGCCGTGATACAGCCCGACAGGATGCTCTCGATTGTGCTCTCGATTTGGCGACAAGCTGCATTTCTTCAGCCTCCTGAGGTTGAAGAGGCGCTACTGCGCCTCTTCAACCGCTGTCTGTGTGGGTGGACCAAGTCAGTTTGTCCTTGATGTGTACGCAGAGGAACTTAACTTACTACCCTCTCCACTACTGTCCTGTCGATGTGGATAGGGGTTGCTCCCTCTGCTGTTTCCTGAAGTCCACGGTCATCTCCTTTGTTTTGTTGACATTGAGTGTGAGGTTATTTTCCTGACACCACGCTTCGAGGGCCCTCACCTCCTCCCTGTAGGCCGTCTCGTCGTTGTTGGTATCAAGCCTACCACTGTAGTGTCGTCTGCAAACTTGATGATTGAGTTGGAGGCGTACATGGCCTCTGCTAAGCTTCCCAGTAAAGCAATAAAAACAATGGCCTCTGCTAACCTTCCCGGTAAAGCAATAAAAACAATCAAGTGTCCCAGAAAAGTTAGAAAAAATAGCCCACATTAACAAATGCAGCTTAAGAAACAAGGTTCATGAAATTAATAATTTGCTAGTAACAGATGACATTCATATTCTGACAATCTCTGAAACTCACTTAGATAATACATTTGTTGATACAGTATTGTTGTTGTTGATACATGGTTATAAGATCTACAGAAAAGACAGAAATAACAAAGGTGGAGGTGTGGCCGTTTAAATTCAGAAACACATTCCTGTAAAGCTTAGAGAGGATCTCATGTTAAATACGGTTGAAGTAATTTGACTACAGGATCATCTGCCTCACCTAAAGCCCGTTCTGGTGGGGAGCTGCTATAGACCACCAAGTTCTAACAATCAGTATCAGGATAACGTGTGAAATGCTTGATAATGTTTGTGATATCGACAGAGGGGTATATTTTTTGGGGTGATTGAAATATTGACTGGCTTTCATCAGGCTGCCCACTCAAGAGAAAGCTTCAAACTGTAACTAGTGCCTGCAACCTGGTTCAGGTTATCAGTCAATCTACCAGGGTAGTTACAAACAGCACAGGAATGAAATCATCAAGTATTGATCACATCTTTACTAATGCTGCAGAATTTTGCTTTAAAGCAGTATCTAAATTCATCAGATGTAGTGATCACAATATAGTAGTCATAGCTATGAAAACCAACATTCCAAAGGCTGGGCCTAATATAGTTTATAAGAGGTCATACAATAAGGTTTGTAGTGATTCCTATGTTGTTGATGTAAAGAATATGTGTTGGTCCGTGGTGTGAAATGACAAGCAATCAGACGCTGCACTTGACACATTTATGAAATTGCTTATCCCAGTTACTAATAAGAATGCACCCATTTAGAAAATGACTGTAAAAGGGTTAAATTCCGGTGACTTGATGAGGAAAAGAACATGTGTATGGTTGAGAGGGATGAGGCAAAAGGAATGCAAATAAGTCTGGTTGCGCAAACGTACTGCAAATTGAGAAATCGTGACTAAACTGAATGAAAAGAAGAAGCTACACTATGAAACAAAGATAAATGACATAAAGAATGATTGTAAAAAGCTTTGGAGCACCTTTAAATGAAATTTTGGGCAAAATGGTAACCTCAACACCATCATTCATTGAATCAGATGGCTCATTCATCACAAAACTCACTGATATTGCCAACTACTTTAATTACTTTTTTCATTGGCAAGATGAGCAAACTTAAGCATTACAGCAACAAACGCTGACACTACATATCCAAGTATATCTGACCAAATTATGGAAGACAAGTCTTTTAATTTTGTGAGTGTGGAAGAGGTGAAATAATTATTGTTGTCTTTCAACAATGATAAATCACTGGGGTCTGACAACTTGGATGGAAAATTACTGAGGATAATAGTGGACGATATTGCCACTCCTATTTGCTATATCTTCAATTTAAGCCTATTAGAAATTGTGTTTGACCAGATACAATGCTATTTTACAGTAAACAAATTGAGAACAGACTTTCAGCATGCTTATAGGGAAGGACATTCAACAAGCACAGCACTTACACAAATGACTGATTGGCTGAGAGAAATTGATGATAAAAAAGATTGAGGGGGCTGTTTTGATAGACTTCAGTTCGGCTTTTGACATTATCGATCATACTGCTGCTGGGAAAACATATAGGTGTTATGGCTTTACTATATTGCAATATTGTGGATAAAAAGTTACCTGTCTAACAGAAAATACTGTTATTTAATGGAAGCCTCTGCAACATAATCCAGGTAGAATCAATAATTCCCCAGGGCAGCTGTCTAGGCCCCTTACTTTAAAAAATCTTTACTAACGACATGCCACCGACTTTGAGTAAAGCCAGTGTGTCTATGTATACGGATGACTCAACACTATACATCATACTATACATCAGCTACTACAGCGACTGAAATGACTGCAAATTTTTTTTTTAAGCACTGCAGTTAGTTTCAGATTATATATATATATATTTCTAAAAGTTAAAGCATTTTATTTGGGACAAATCATTCACTAACCCTAAACCTCAACTAAATATTGTAATAAATAATGTGGAAATTGAGCAAGATGAGGTGACTAAACTGCTTGGAGTAACCCTGGATTGTAAACTGTCATGGTCAAAACATATTTATACAACAGTAGTTAAGATGGGGAGAAGTCTGTCCATAATAAAGAGCTGCTCTACCTTTTTAACAGCACTATCAACAAGGTAGGTGCTACAGGCCCTAGTTTTGTCTTACCTGGACTACTGTTCAGTTGTGTGGTTAGGTGCCACAAAGAGGGGCTTAGGAAAGTTGCAATTGGCTCAGAACAGGGCAACAAGTCTGGCCCTTGGATGTACACGGAGAGCTAACATTAATAATATGCATGTCAATCTCTCCTGGCAGAAAGTGGAGGAGAGATTGACTTCATAACTGCGTGTATTTGTGAGTGGTGGTAACATGTTGAGTGCACCGAGCTGTCTGTTTGAACAGCTCGGACCCATGCATACCCCACAAGAAATGCCACCAGAGGTCTCTTCACAGACCCCAAGTTCAGAACAGACTATTGGAGGCGCACAGTACTACATAGAGCCTTGACTACATGGAACTCTATTCCACATCAAGTAACTCATGCAAGCAGTACAATTAGATTTAAAAAACATTGATAAAAATACACCATATGGTACAGCAGGGACTGTGAAGCAACAATCATAAGCACAGACACATCCATACATACACTACAACATACGCACTATACACACAACCTCAAACAGTCACACTCCAAACTCCACTATGGCCAAGACCAAAGAGCTGTCAAAGGACACCAGAAACAAAATTGTAGACCTGCACCAGGCTGGGAAGACTGAATCTGCAATAGGTAAGCAGCTTGGTTTGAAGAAATCAACTGTGGGAGCAATTATTAGGAAATGGAAGACATACAAGACCACTGATAATCTCCCTCGATCTGGGGCTCCACGCAAGATCTCACCCTGTGGGGTCAAAATGATCACAAGAACGGGAGCAAAAGTCCCAGAACCACACGGGGGGACCTAGTGAATGACCTGCAGAGAGCTGGGACCAAAGTAACAAAGCCTACCATCAGTAACACACTACGCCGCCAGGGACTCAAATCCTGCAGTGCCAGACGTGTCCCCCTGCTTAAGCCAGTACATGTCCTGGCCCGTCTGAAGTTTGCTAGAGAGCATTTGGATGATCCAGAAGAAGATTGGGAGAATGTCATATGGTCAGATGAAACCAAAATAGAACTTTTTGGTAAAAACTCAACTCGTCGTGTTTGGAGGACAAAGAATGCTGAGTTGCATCCAAAGAACACCATACCTACTGTGAAGCGTGGGGGTGGAAACATCATTCTTTGGGGCTGTTTTTCTGCAAAGGGACCAGGACGACTGATCTGTGTAAAGGAAAGAATGAATGGGGCCATGTATCGTGAGATTTTGAGTGAAAACCTCCTTCCATCAGCAAGGGCATTGAAGTGGCTTCATAAGAAGCATTTCAAGGTCCTGGAGTGGCCTAGCCAGTCTCCAGATCTCAACCCCATAGAAAATCTTTGGAGGGAGTTGAAAGTCCGTGTTGCCCAGCAACAGCCCCAAAACATCACTGCTCTAGAGGAGATCTGCATGGAGGAATGGGCCAAAATACCAGCAACAGTGTGTGAAAACCTTGTGAAGACTTACAGAAAACGTTTGACCTCTGTCATTGCCAACAAAGGGTATATAACAAAGTATTGAGAAACTTTTGTTATTGACCAAATAACTTATTTTTGCCATAATTTGCAAATCAATTTATTAAAAATCCTAAAATGTGATTTTCTGGATTTTTTTCTCATTTTGTCTGTCATAGTTGAAGTGTACCTATGATGAAAATTACAGGCCTCTCTCATCTTTTTAAGTGGGAGAACTTGCTTAATTGGTGGCTGACTAAATACTTTTTTGTCCCACTGTATGTGGTAGGGGCCTGAGAGCACACTTAATGTATTGTGAAATCTGTTGTGAAAGTATTGTAATGTTTTTAAAATTGTATAACTACCTTAATTTTGCTGGACCCCAGGAATAGTAGCTGCTGCATTGGCAGCAGCTAATGGGGATCCATAATAAGTAACACAGCCCTGAAGAAGATAGAACAGACATGTGTGAGTATGGCACTCCAGATGATGTGGAGCCTATTTCATGCTTAATAAGGATGTTTAAACAGTGCACATTTGAGCTCATGTTCTCTCTCTCTGGTCTCCCTCAGGGCACCAATGCCTCTGCTCTGGAGAAAGACATTGGTCCGGAGCAGTTCCCAATCAACGAACACTACTTTGGATTGGTCAACGTAAGTGTCATTCACTCTGTCCACTAGTCATGTTTTCCATTGGACAGGTGCTTGGTGTTGACACTTCATGAGAAACAGGTTGTTTTGTTTGTTGGCTTGTCAGTAATGCTACCATTGTTTGAATGATGTCTTTACACAGTTTTGATGTCTCTGGCTGTCTCAGTTTCCTTGCTATTCTATTTCTAGTAGCTTAACAAAACAAATCTTTGAGGGCCTGATGTTACCCAACTACTCTGTTAGCCAACCCTTCAGATGGCTTCTGTTTAATGACTGGAATGTAAATGAAATGTTGAGCGGTTCACCGTTGGATTGTATGTATAAAAAACATTTAATTAAATAAAACTTCAGATGGAGATTGATGATACTCAAGCGGAGTTTGGCTAGCCTGGTTTCCGTCTCCGTTCAGCCATTACATTCCACTCCTTTCCACTCCTGTCATTTGCAAAAGCGACTGGCCTTTCTGCAATCTTCAAATATTAACATTCTGTCATTAATGCGCTCGAGAAGATTAGAGGATTTGATCCTGATTTGATAAAACCCTCACATCTTTCATCCAATCACAATGTTTATGCAAATTAGACTGATAGGAACATGTTCTAATTCATTCATACATTTGATTGGTAGCATTCTAACAATGGGCATTCTGACGTAATACATTCAATTGTAAACAAAAACATTGCACGTGGGGAGAACAGGAAGATTCCTGTTTATTGCATTTTTACCAGAAGCCAATGTGATCACAATACACCAGAGAAGCTCTTGCCATTCAAAGTTCCCCAGCAGTTCATTGTGAACCCTGGAGCCTATTTTATATCCAGCAAGCAAGAGCAAGGTGCTTCTTTCCTCAAATATATATATTTTTTTATTTGCTCAAAATAAGTGACCAAACTACACTGAACAAAAATATAAAAGGAACATGTAAATGTTTCGTGAACTGAAATAAAAGATCGATGTTCCATACGCACAAAAAGTTTATTTGGCTCAAATTTTGTGCACAAATTTGGATACATCCCTGTTTGTGAGCATTTCTCGTTTGCCAAGATAATCTATCTTCCTGGCAGGTGTGGCATATCAAGAAACTGATTAAACAGCATTACTACACAGGTTCACCTTGTGCTGGGGACAATAAAAGGCCACTCTAAAATGTGCAGTTTTGTCACACATCACAATGCCACAGATGTCTCAAGTTTTGAGGGAGTATGCAATAGGCATGCCGATTGCAGGAATGTCCACCACAGCTGTTGCCAGAGAAGTAAATGTTAATTTGTCTACCATGAGCCACCTCCAACGTCGTTTCAGAGAATTTGGCAGTATGTCCAACCGGCCTCACAACCGCAGACCACGTGTATGGGTTCGTGTGGGCGAGCGGTTTGCTGATGTCAACGTTGTGAGCAGAGTGCCCCATGTTGTCGGTGCGTTTATGGTATGGGAAGGCATACGCTACGGACAACGAAAACTATTTTCATCGATGGCAATTTGAATACACAAAAGTACCGTGACGAGATCATGAGGTCCATTTTTTTTTAAGGTATATGTGAGCAACAGATGCATATCTGTATTCCCAGTCATGTGAAATCCATAGGGCCTAATCAATTTATGGAAATTGACTGATTTCCTCATTAACTGTAAAATCAATGACATTTTTGCATATTGCTTTTATATTTTTGTTCAGTTTATATATTGCTACTTCTCGGTATCACATTGGGCAAGGCTACTGGTTCAAGAGCTATAAGAAGCACACAGAGAGGATGGAAGAGAGAGATGCCAGTGGAGATGCATGAATTTTGCAAGAAGGGAACAATGAGTGGCAGAGATGTGTAAGTTAGTTCATTCATAGGCTGGGCTATTAATCCACCACTTGTATGCTAGCCTATATATTAGGCCTAGCTTACTAGAATGAATTTAGGCGACCACCACCTGTGCTATGCAAGCCAGAGATAAAGAACAATAAAAAAAAAGATGAAGAACATGCTATAAAGGGAAAATACTGGAGTTTTTATAATGTTGTGATATTGTCATAACGATGCCATATATCAACAAAAAAATATCCTGATATGTAACTGTATTGATCCCCCCGTCCCGTCTATGTCCGTTCAGAAAGTTTCCTAAAGTAGCCTGTCTGGAATCCATCTCTTAATAAGAGAGGAGGTACAAATAATGCAACTGAAATGAGCATAACATTTTTAAAATGTAAGCAAGTCATGATGATCAGCATATGTGCGAGGAATGACGACAGGTGCTAGTTTTGCGTTTATTTCCTCTCATTAATGAGAGGCAACTGAAGCAAACGTAGCTTGATTGAATCTTGTTGGCTAATATTTTTCGTATGATTATTTCTCTCATTACGGAGTCCTATATAGCCTCTTTGAACAACATAATCTTGCATTGACACTGTCTTCTCACAAGGGAATGACCGAAGCAGGTGATAATAGTATTGTTTGTTGTTCTTAAAATCCTCATTCTATATTGCACCAAATTTGCACGCACCCCATGTTCCATAATGTTGTCATGGAAAATATGAATGTTTCCAACTACCAATCAGCAGCTGTGCTGTAAATCTGGCTGCATATTGAACGCTAAGATTGCCCGAAAGACCAGTGACAGGAGTGGAATGTTAGCTAAAAAAGACTGCTACCAAGACTAGTTTGGCTACATTAAGTTAAAATTCATACAGGTATCTGATGGCAGCTGTGCAGTCTGGCTGTCACATCCCTTTTTAGATGTGAGAACACTCATCTCACCTCACTCACTCATGAATCTTCTCTCCATATTTTCAATGTTACGTTTTTCGGTCCTCAGAGTGATAAAAATCTCACCCTCTCTTTTTCTATTTGTCCCTACCGGGTTGGCCCCCTCAGTTCGGCAACACGTGTTACTGTAACTCGGTGCTTCAGGCCCTGTACTTCTGCCGGCCCTTCCGGGAGAACGTGCTGGCCTACAAGGCCCAGCAGAAGAAGAAGGAGAACCTGCTCACGTGTCTGGCAGACCTCTTCCACAGCATCGCCACCCAGAAGAAAAAGGTGGGAGTCATCCCGCCCAAGAAGTTCATCTCACGCCTGCGCAAGGAGAATGGTGAGCGAGACTACACCAAACCGAAATACAATCACTGTCTGCCAGGGACTGTCTGGGAGAGGGCTGAGGCTGGGGACAAATACACTACATAGTGTAATACCCTCATAGCTACCATTTTGTATAGGTTGTCATATGATTGTTGTTGGTTGACAAACCGACTGTGTGTTGATCGGTTTTAGACCAGCGTTTAGATGTTTCAGACTGCTGAGACTAGTTATCTTGAATCAACCGTATTCAGGAAAGATACAGTAGGCATGTTTTGAGCTGGGGATTGAGATTGGGCTAGAGGGGAAGTGGAAGTGTTTTTGACAGGTGATAATCACTGTGGGGTGAAGGGCAGGTGCATGTTGTGGTGGCGGGGCGGACATTCAGAGCGTGGGCCTGGAATAGAAGCAGGTTGTTGTCTGACTCCAGGCAGCTCTCTCTCTGAATGAACAATGGACATCTATGTGTGGACTAGGACCTGTTCAGCTGCTTACTGTCACACTCTCCAATTTCACATTTCACACATATCAGATTTGTGTGTGCATGCATGTGCGTTGACCTGCCTTGATTCACCTTGATCAGGCCTGTTGACTGACTGATCACCTTTCTACACAGTTTCCCTGAAAGCCCCTGTCCTCTGTGTCTCCCCCTACAGACCTGTTTGACAACTACATGCAGCAGGACGCCCATGAGTTCCTCAACTACCTGCTGAACACGGTGGCAGACATCCTGCAGGAGGAGAAGAAGCAGGAGAAGCAGAACGGCCGCCTCAAGAACAACGGCACGGCGGTCACCACGGAGACGGAGCCCGAGAACAAGCCCACGGAGCCCACCTGGGTGCATGACATCTTCCAGGGAACTTTGACCAATGAGACGCGCTGCCTCAACTGTGAGACGGTGAGTCAGCGCTGGTAGACCCTATAGAGTGATTTCTGGGGTAGTGGGTTTTGTGGAGCCTCGCAAGCCGCCTGATCTCATGTAATCTCGCGAGATCAGGCAGCTTGCGAGGCAAGGTTTTATGTTCTCTGGCAGGGATTGAAATGGGTGGTCCTAATTCAACCAAGTTATGTAGGACATAAACGCTTATGTAAGAATACTTTATTGATTGGAAATGTGTCTTGTTTTATTTTTAACTCAACCCCTTCCTCAGCAGTGTTGGTAATGCTTTGCCAATCGACTACCAGGGCATAGCTAAGTGACTGTCTCCCACAGAGGGATTAGCTCTGTCTGTAATAGTAAGCTCTCAGCTCTGACGGATATCCTCCAGCCCCCACAGGCTGTGGCATCGGCCTACCACTCTGCCACTCTCTCCTTCTGTATCTGCGACGCAGGAGGCATTGATGCTCAGAGAGGAAGAGAAGTGTGAGGGAGGGAGGTAGAGAATGGCCTTGAACAACCCTCTTCACCACGCTACAGGCACTGTGCTTCTCAATGACATATACTATCAATACATTAAACAGACCCGCTCTCATCTTGTGTGCCAGTGTGTGGTCAGGTCACAGAGCACGTGAAGAGGCAAGTACACTGACTCACCTCATCTGTGTGTTTCTCCTTCCTTCCCTCTCTCGGACAGGTGAGCAGCAAAGATGAGGACTTCCTGGATCTGTCTGTGGACGTAGAGCAGAATACATCAATAACACACTGTCTTAGGTAATATTGACCTGTTACCTGGTATCTTTCTGTACCATAACTACTCCCTGTATCAAGCTTACTGACACAGTCCCCTCTGTGTGTGTTGTGTTCCCCAGGGACTTCAGTAACACAGAGACCTTGTGCAGTGAATACAAATACTACTGTGAGGCATGCTGCAGCAAGCAGGAGGCCCAGAAACGGTCAGTACACAACACTGTTCCCGCTCAGATTGGGTGTGTATGACTGCGGTATCTGTCTCTTCATGTACAGTACCAGTCAAAAGTTTGGGCACACCTACTCATTCAAGGGTTTTTACATTGTAGAATAATAGTGAAGATGTCAAAACTATGAAATAACATATATGGAATCATGTAGTAACCAAAAAAGTGTTTAATAAAATCTAAATATTGTTCAAAGTAGCCATCCTTTGGCTTGATGACAACTTTGCACACTTGTCATTCTCTCAACTAGCATCACCTGGTATGCTTTTCCAACAGTCTTGAAGGAATTCCCACATATGCTGAGCACTTGCTTTTTCTTCACTTTGCAGTCCAACTCATCCCAAACCACCTCAATTAGGTTGTCGGGTGATTGTGGAGTCCAGGTCATCTGAAGCAGCACTCCATCACTCTCCTTCTTGGTCAAATAGCCCTTACACAGCCTGGAGGTGTGTTGGGTCATTGTCCTGTTGAAGAAAAGATAATAGTCCCACTAAGCGCAAGCCAGATGTGATGGCATATCACTTCAGAATGCTGTGGTAGCCATCCTGTTTAAGTGTGCCTTGAATTCAAAATAAATAACCAACAGTGTCACCAGCAAAGCACCATCATACTTCCTCCTCCATGTTTCACAGTGGGACCCATACATGTGAAGATTATCTGTTCACCTACTCTGCGTCTCACAAAGACACTGCGGTTGGAACCAAAAATCTCACATTTGGACTCGTCAGACCAAAGGACAGATTTTCACCAGTCTAATGTCCATTGCTTGTGTTTCTTGGCCCAAGCAAGTCTCTTCTACTTATTGGTGTCCTTTAGTAGTGGTTTCTTTGCAGCAATTTGACCATGAAGGCCTGATTGACGCAGTCTCCTCTGAACAGTTGATGTTGAGATGTGTCTGTCATTTGAACTCTGTGAAGCATTTATTCGGGCTGCAATTTCTGAGGCTGGTAACTCTAATGAACTTATCCTCTGGAGCAGAGGTAACTCTGGGTCTTCCTTTCCTGTGGTGGTCCTCATGAGAGCCAGTTTCATCATAGCTCTTGATGGTTTTTGCAACTGCACTTGAAGAAACTTTAAAAGTTCTTGAACTTTTCCGGATTGACTGACCTTCATGTCTTAAAGTAATGATGGACTGTCGTTTCTCTTTGCTTATTTGAGCTGTTCTTTCCATAATATGGACTTGGTCTTTTACCAAATAGGGTTGTCTTCTGTATACCAACCCTACCTTGTCACAGCACAACTCGGGGCGGCAGGGTAGCCTAGTGGTTAGAGCGTTGGACTAGGTTGCAAGGTTGCAAGTTCAAATCCCCGAGCTGACAAGGTACAAATCTGTCGTTCTGCCCCCGAACAGGCAGTTAACCCACTGTTCCTAGGCCGTCATTGAAAATAAGAATTTGTTCTTAACTAGTTTAAATAAAGGTTAAAAAAACACACACAAAAAACAGCACCACTGATTGGCTCAAACGCATTAAGAAGGAAAGAAATTCCACAAATTAACTTTTAACAAGACAAAACTGTTAATTGAAATGCATTCCAGGTGACTACCTCATGAAGCTGGTTGAGAGAATGCCAAGAGTGTGCAAAGCTGTCATCAAGGTAAAAGGGTGGCTGCTTTGAGACTTAACACTTTTTTGGTTAATACAAGATTCCATATGTGTAATTTCGTAGTCTTGATGTCGTCACTATTTTTCTACAATGTAGAAAATAGTAAAAGTAAAGAAAAACCCTGGAATGAGTAGGTGTGTCCATACTTTTGACTGGTACTGTATTTCTGTGTGTTTTTACTCTTTGCTTGTCTATGTCTGTATATAACTCCTGTGTGTCCCTGTAGGATGCGGGTTAAGAAGTTGCCTATGATCCTGGCCCTGCACCTGAAGCGGTTTAAGTACATGGAGCAGCTGCACCGATACACCAAGCTGTCGTATCGCGTCGTCTTCCCTCTGGAGCTCCGCCTCTTCAACACCTCTGGAGACGCTACCAACCTCGACCGCATGTATGACCTGGTCGCTGTGGTCGTCCACTGTGGCAGGTAGGGTGCACAAACACATACACACACATGTCTATTCTATACTGAACAAGAATATAAACGCTACATGCAGCAATTTCAAGGATTTTACGGAGTTACAGTTCATAGAAGGAAATCGGTCAATTTAAATAAATAAATAAAGCCCTGATCTATGGATTTCACATGACTGGGCAGGGGCGCAGCCATGGCAGGGCATAGGCCCACCCACTTGGGAGCCAGGTCCACCCACTGGGGAGCCAGGCACAGCCAATCAGAATGAGTTTTTCCCCACAAAAGGGCATTATTACAGACAGACATACTCCTCAGCACCCCCACTTCCCGCAAGTGAAGAAGCCGGATGTGGAGGTCCTGGGCTGGCATGGTTACACGTGGTTTGCGGTTGTGAGGCTGGTTGAATGTACTGCCAAATTCTCTAAAACAACGTTGGAGGCGGCTTATGGTTGAGAAATGAAAATTTCTGGGATCTTTTATGTCAGCTTGTGAAAAATGGGACCAACACTTTACATTCATATTTGTGTTCAGTATACATTCAGCACCTTTGGACACACATTCTTATGCAAACACACTTACTCGTATCCAAACAAACTTGTACCTTGTACTTTGCAGAGACTTTGTCATATCACTGCTTTCCCCTTCTTTCTTCCTCAGTGGACCCAACAGAGGACACTACATCACCATAGTGAAGAGTCACGGCTTCTGGCTGCTGTTTGATGATGATATCGTGGAGGTGTGTGTCACAGTCATACTTTTCTGTAATACTGTTATTTTTACTTGGCCAGCACACCTGTTTTATATGTCTCATACAGCATGTTTCATCATTTTGTTGTGTCCCTCTCTGGTTTGTTCAGAAAATCGATGCCCAGGCCATCGAGGAGTTCTATGGGCTGACGTCAGACATCTCAAAGAACTCTGAGTCTGGATACATCCTCTTCTACCAGTCCAGGGAGTAAATTGATTAAACACCCAGCTAACCAGAGCCTCTTAGAGAGAACGATGGGAACTTTGACCCTTACCTGAATCCTGTCTGAGATGTGTGCCAACACCATTCCCTATCCCACGGCCTGCCCTGGGTCTGCCTGCACTTAATTTCCCATAACCCCCTTCCCTCCCTGCACTCAGCATACTGGGAGGACTCTGCCAACTGCGTTTTGCCCTTCAGCCACATGCAACAAAAAAACAAACAGTCACAACAACAAGAACAAGGGGGAAAAGGAAGATCCAACAGGCTGGTGTGTGATGCCTGTTTGTCCCAGCATGGGTCACTCTCCTGGGGTCTGCCTGGCATACAGAGCTGGCTGGACTGGTACAGATACAATCTTCTTTCCAACAGCAGTCTGTATCCTTTATATATCTGTATAGTATGTCTATTTTCACGTAATGTCACACGCTCATAAATCATTTTAGTAGGGTTATCCTGTGACCTTATATTTGTCCTGCCCATAGAAGTCTTCTACCTGGGGTATAGCTAGAGCTGGGATGGAAGTTCAAGTGAAAGATAAACTAGGTGAGAGAGGGTATATGCATATGGTGTAGCTGAAATGCATATTTCAGTGTTAACAGTTTAAGCTGGTGTGGATTCGAGTTGACTTGAGTTGTAACCAAGCCAAACCTTTTCATTGCGGTGCTGAGAAATTGTAGTCCCACAGAAGACCAGGCTTGCATGTACAAACTACAGCTCTACTAGTCTCTAGAATAATCTGGTTTAGTTCATGCCCAGTTCATTATCTGTCTAGTCCTTGTTGTGCAAAACACTATTTATTGCTCTTATTTTATTCATGTTGGGGAGTTGTAATGTTGAGTGTGCTGGTAGGCGGAGGATATTGTGTGTCAGACTCCATCTTGTCTTGTGTATGTGACATCTCCCCCTTACAGAGTCATGTAGGTAATTCACATACAGAGCTCTCTGGGGTTGAATTGAACTTTGACAACGTCTTTTTTTATTTATTTTTGCTCTAGTTTGAAGTATGTGGATAGCTGAGCTCTGTCAAAAGAACCACATGAGGTAAGACGGAGGGGTCAAGGCATCCTTGAACTGTACTGTTTTTCACAGTGAGATCGGTGCAATAGGAGGAGGTGAAATGAGCTGATAAGATGTTGACTTCCCTGTTGAAGCGAATATAGATATTAAATGCTGGTGTGTTTTGTTACCAGCTGGTCTCCTCCCAGTCGTGTGTATCTGTGTGTGAGATGGATCAACAGAGGTGGAACTCCTTTGCTAGGTGCGATATGGGGCTGCAGTTCACACACTGCAAACGTTGGTTTGATGTTACTTAGAACCTTTTAGTTCTTCTGCAGTGACGCCATAGTCTGAATATTGATATGGGTCAGTCCATTGTTGAAGTCATTACATGTGTTCTATCACCATTTTATTTTGCCTCGTCCCTTCCATTGTTAGGCACTTGACTTGGAACCAATGGTCTTTACTCAGAAGCTGTGCCTGGCAGATACTTATATTAAGTTGTGTTTAGTGTAAAGGTGACCAGTGGTCTATATAGACTGTTGATTTACCATCCCATAAGGTTAGGGCCACGTACTGTAGAGTAGAACTATATCAAAGGCCATATAGAGATATTTGAAGACTATTTGAAGAGTGCTGCTCAGACTGTCCTATGGCACTCTAATTCACTGTAATACTGAAAGAATATTGACCCAAATGCATCTCGCTTTAAAGAGATGCTCTGGAACTTTGGCGACTACTAAGTATTCTTTAAACCTCCTGCTTTGGGCTGGATGTGTCAGTGTAGTTTATACATGCAGAATGACTACTTTACCTAAATTAGCCACAAAATCCCTAGTTTGAAAGCGATTATTTCTGGAATTTGTGCTGTGCCATTTTCCTACAGCCCCCTAGCAATTCGAGTTCTAGCCAATGAGCTTCAGACCTTCGCCATTTGAGTAAAATCTGCACATATGTGATGTAGTACACCATTTTCAGGGAACACATTTGTCTCGTGAGAGCTACTTTCAGAACTACTGGATAAAAAGTATACAAATGTACTGGAGAATCTCTTTAAATTAGAAGTAGAGATGATTTGGGTTGTGTGTGAGGTTGAGTGTGCCTCCTCCTTTTTATATGTGAGTTAGCATGTGATGTGTGAGAGTGTGCTGAAGCATCTAGATGGTTAACTGACTATTTCCTTCTGTTTAGTATAACTGGGTAAAGTCAATGATGAATATGTGCCAATCTGGAGTCACTAATGACCTTGCAAAACTGGACAGGAACTCTTACAGAACACTATTTTCTCTGCTAAGATACAAGTGTACATACATTATGTAGGAAATATATTTTTAAAAACCTAGAAGCTAAAACACTAAGAGAAAGAGGAGTTAACTAGAAAATAAAAACAAACCCTGTAAAGAAATATGGAGCTGCTTTACAATCAGTCAAACACATAATCAATTCATCACACAATAGTTACACAATCAAGGAATGTCACAACCAGTCACATTGGGGTTCAAGAGAATTAGCCAGAGCTGTTTCAGGCATTTTAAACGTTATGATGGGAAGAGATACTGTGTGTGCTAATCTTCCAATTACTGTTCTGCACACACCCTCGCTCAGATGCTGTCTTATTGTACTCCTAACGTGGTCTCAACAGTCTAGAAATGTGAAGTGTTCTACCTATGGGACTCTGGTGCAGTGCCTAGAGATGAATACGTACTGTACTAGCATGTCTATGTTGGTAAGAGGAGAAGTTGAAGGGAGATCCAATTAGCTACTCTCAATTCCAATTAGTTGTTTGTAAACTGAAAGTGCACTTTACTAGTGATGAGCTTAAATGCTTTAATGAGAGCCACAGTCTGAGTACTTTTTGGAGTTCCTTGCCCTCTGTTCAATAAAAGGACTATCTACTAAGGCACTGGGATTTGTGAAGAATTAGTGTGTCATGTTCTTTGGATTTTTAAAGTTTTCTTAACCCCCTCACCTTCAACTCGTTCTTCTCTTATCCTCTTCACCCCCAGGCCAGTCCTTCACATCCCCACAGTCGTGTCAGTTGTTTTCCTTTACCCGTTAGTTACGCACACAGTTCATTCCTGTGTTGTCAACCTGGTCACTTCCTCTGTCACATAATGTTTACCAGGCAGTTGCTGTGGTGACAGCCAGCCACAGCATCACAGAACACAATGTACAACAGCCTGTGAGGGGAGACTCCAATAGAGAAAGAGAATGTTCCAGAACTATTAGACATCTTGCTTTCTCCTTCCTTCATCTACTCTATAGTACAGCCATCTGTGACGAAGGTGAGGAAATGAGGAAAGAATGCCTTGTTTTATTGGAATGTGTTTAGTGAAGCTCTGACCCTTGAGAGCCCATCTTGTAGAAGCCAATGCATCATCCGTTTTGCCAGATCGCCTTTTTTTTTTTCATAGACCGCTCTTATGCAGCACAACTAGGTTTAAGTGCCTTGTTCAAGGGCACATTGACGGATTTTTTTTTTTGTTGTTGCAGATCTGGGATTTGAACCAGCAACCTTTTGGTTACTGGCCCAACACGCTTAACCACTAAGCTACCTACCGCTCTGCAGGCTAACAGTCCCATAGGTCTGCATTTTGGGGTGGCATCTGCCTCAGAAAAATATATTTAATGTCTGCCATTGTGATGATTTTAAGGGCTACTGTATGTTGTGTGTGTGTGTGTGTGTACACGCCTGGCTGTGTTTATGTATGTTTCTGCATAGCTGTGTGTGTGCGGAAAGTCATATTTGTTGTATTTGTCTGTGGGTATCAGAGTTAGTCAACTCTGTGACTCTGTCCTTCCCCAGCTCTGAGGACATTTAGTTCCCCTCTCAATCATCCCCAGCTCTAATTACCTCCTGCAGTCTTCACTCTTCCTCACCCTCTCTGTTCTCCCTTTACCCCGGTCTCCTCCCCCTCTCCCCTTGTCCTGTTCTACCTCCCTCCCTGCAGATCAAGTGAATGTACTCTGACAGCTGACTGTGCGCCAAACATTGTAGTGTAGAGGACTAATACACAAACCAAGGCTCCTCTAGCTCGACACATATATATACACACACACACACACACACACACACAACAATGTGGGTACGGTATACGTGTATAGTTATGTGGAATGATTGTGTGAGTGTCTGTCTGTCCAGCCTCACGTCTGCCTGTCTCTGTAAACATGAGTGTCAGTAGGCCACAGTAGTGCAAGTTGTCTGGCATAAGTGAAGACAGCCAGAACAGGGGGCCTAACCAAGCCAGATCTGATCTGGGATTAGTCAGTAAGGTCAAATGTCCTGCCTCATCATGATTACAGCACTGAGTGTCTCTGCATCTGCCACATTATTGTAATTACACATCATTATAATAATTATCTACATAATTAACTCTGATGTAGCAGCAGAGTTCTGCTATTGATGAATGCTAGAAGGGCAGGAAATATGTCACTGATTAAATAAATCAATGAAATAACTTATTTAAATAATTGCATAAATCCCTGTCATAATTCCATGAATCCCTGCTATCTGGTAGGTGATGTTTCTGTAAGAAGTACTATACCCTCCTAGTGTATAAACAAGTAACTTATTGACCTGGGAACAGTTTTTTTTGTGTTTGCTTGTGCGTGTGTGTGCATTTCTGAGGAAAGCAAAGGATGGGTGAGGGGAGCGGAAGGTGGGTGCTTATGTCTGGTCATACATGTCAACAATCGGAGAGGAACTACCCACAATGAATGCCATAGGAGGACTGTGAAGCTGCTTCTTCCTTTTCTTTTCTATGGAAAGCCTCACACCGACCCTGGACCATTCTTAGTAATGCTCCTCCTCCCACGTACCAATATATACAAGGACAAATATCAAACCATCAAAAGAGAATAATGAGTGCAACTTCTAGGAACAAACTAATCACAGCAACAACATCTTCCCAGAACGCATGATAGAAAAAACCCCTGGGGTTCCAAGGAGTTGGAACTTGTGATAAGTATGCTATTATACATAATCTAAAAAAAATAATATTGAATAAAGAGAACAGAACAAACTGTAATGCTGCAGATAAGGTGTAACCAACCGGTGATGACAGTGTATCTATCTGCATTTATATTCCAATACCAAGGAGCACTGAACAACATTACACTACCTGATATTACACAGGAGACATGATATTTGTCCCAGTGGTGACCACCAACCAAACACCAGAGAAATACTTGCTTGAGTTGTAAAGTAGACATATGAACGTGGAAGTTTACCGTCATTTAATCTGGCCAAATAAAGGAATGTTTTTGTTAATGCACTCTTGCTTGTAAAATGTCCATTAGTAATGTTCCTTGGAAATGGACGGGCTGGATGACTTAATACAGTTATTATACTACAAAATTCTGAGGCACTACGGTCTCTGGTGCTTAGTCACTTCTATTTTGGGGACATTCTTATCAGACACAAAACAAGCACATGGATTCCTTGTCGCTCTTAGGACAGAGGTTTAAAAATAGCAGGCAGTTTAGTTGGATGTAAATTCCTGGCATGGACCCCCGAGAGAGGTGGGTACTTCCAGTCCAAGCTTGATGTGCATCCCATCAATCAATCATTCAAATGTATTTATAAAGCCCTTTTTACATTAGCTGATGTCACAAAGTGCTGTACAGAAACCCAGCCTAAAACCCCAAACAGCAATGCAATGCAGATGTAGCAGCCCGGTGGCTAGGAAAAACTCCCTAGAAAGGCAGGAACCTAGGAAGAAACCTAGAGGAACCAGGCTCTGAGGGGTGGCCAGTCCTCTTCTGGCTGTGCCGGGTGGAGATTATAACAGTAAACAAGCTTCTGCCAGACCCGCTGTGACGGTGAACCTTTACTATGCAGGCTTAATTCAAGAGAAGGGTGGCTGGATCACTGCAAACAGAGGTATCACCCTGTCTGACGTGAGACAATAACATGCACTGCTTTTTGGTGCAGTTTTATTCGTCACTGACAATTCAAGGCGAAGATGGTCCATTCACTCACAGGATGTTTCATTTTTAGGTTTGAGTGCCCTCCAATGGCCATTTACTGTCATTACAACTGCAAACCGAGGAAGCTGTTCAGCACCTTCCATTCTTATAGCTTCCCTAACCATCATGCTGAGCCATGTTAACACGGTTGCATTCTAAAACCAGGGTCTGTGTGCCTTTCAGAGGCCTTCTAGACTAGATTTATAATCCCAGTTAGTTTTGCGACCCTAGCAGGGAATAGGTCTGGAGCTAAACCATGCTAAATAAGTCTGCTGCGGGTGGATGCAGTGTGTCTCTTCCCAGTGTGAAACCCCATACAGGCACCATGAGAACAGCTAGACATGCTTTGGCTGAGGCCTTTTCATCTTTCACCAGCAGGACATAAATGTGGTTTCAGAAGCAGCTCAGCAGAATATATAGCAATAAAAGTGCAAGAGGTATTATAGATTGAGACTCACTTATTATTAATATAATCGTCCTTACATGTGACTGTATGTGAGGAGGAAGAACAGGGACTCCACTGTGCTGTTCAGGAAGTGAATGATTCAGAGGAGAAAAAACACTTTGTAAAATGGATTCATTCATTTTGGGCTCCCGAGTGGCACAGAGGTCTAAGGCACTGCATTTCCGTAAAAGAGGCATCACTACATTCCCTAATCCGAATCCAGGCTGTATCACATCCGGCCGTGATTGGGAGTCCCATAGGGCGGCGCACAATTGGCCCAGTGTTGTCCGGGGTAGACCGTCATTGTAAATAAGAATTGGTTCTTAACTGACTTGCCTAGTTAAATAAAGATAAAATAAAACATTTCAGAGGATTGTAACCGTTCAGTAGTTGTTATGAAAGGATAGCACGCAGGTTGTTACGTCAACATCAGATCCAGGGGGTAAAGGTGTCAATGAACGAGGTTTTGACATTATATGTCCCAAAGTGTGCCCTATAGAGGTCATACCAATTATGTATATGTATTCATGTCATTGGATGTTAAGTTATGAGCACGACACGTTTTAGGCTATGTGCTCTATAAGTGGTCTGGAACAAGCGGCTGTAGACACACTGTGTTGGAGCACTGAATCATGAGTCAGAGTCATGCATTCCCACAAAGGAAAGCAGAGGCATGAACACAGTGGGACTGCACATGTGTGACACACAACAGACATGCACAAGCTGTGTTATAAATTGGAGCACACACTCAGACTCAGACTTATCAACAAACAAATAAAATACCCTGCACACACTCACACACACACACACACACATACACACTCACAAGCGCTGGTGCGTGTCTGGGAACGTGTTCCCGCTGAGCACATAAACCTACTGGATATTAATTTATCTTAGAGACACAAGGTGGTGAGTCTGCACACACTGGAACATGGGCTGTTGCAGCTAAGCAAACACAAGAGACATGCTTGCTATGTTATTCCCTCACCATTCATTTAAAGCTTTCACATTTCATGATTGCAATTATAATGCATAATGTGGTATTTTACACATGTTATTATCAGCATCCCTCTTCTTTTAGTCCACCTAATCTACATTTAGAAAGTATCTTAGGAAGTGTGGGTTCTCTCTCTCCCTCCGTGACCTCCCTCCCACTCCCTCCACCCCAGCGAGAGCATGTCCTCCAATCCACGCCCCTCCACCCCAGAGAGAGCATGTCCTCCCTCCCAGGCCCCTCCACCCCAGAGAGAGCATGTCCTCCCTCCCACGCCCCTCCACCCCAGAGAGAGCATGTCCTCCCTCCCACGCCCCTCCACCCCAGAGAGAGCATTCCTTCCTCCCACGCCCCTCCACCCCAGAGAGAGCATGTCCTCCCGTCCACGCCCCTCCACCCCAGAGAGAGCATGTCCTCCCATCCACGCCCCTCCACCCCAGAGAGAGCATGTCCTCCCATCCACGCCCCTCCAGGCCAGAGAGCGCATGTCCTCCCGTCCACGCCCCTCCACCCCAGAGAGAGCATGTCCTCCCATTCACGCCCCTCCAGGCCAGAGAGAACATGTCCTCCCGTCCACGCCCCTCCACCCCAGAGAGAGCATGTCCTCCCATCCACGCCCCTCCACCCCAGAGAGAGCATGTCCTCCTATCCACGCCCCTCCAGGCCAGAGAGAGCATGTCCTCCCTCCCACGCCCCTCCACCCCAGAGAGAGCATGTCCTCCTATCCACGCCCCTCCACCCCAGAGAGAGCATGTCCTCCCATTCACGCCCCTCCAGGCCAGAGAGAACATGTCCTCCCGTCCACGCCCCTCCACCCCAGAGAGAGCATGTCCTCCCATCCACGCCCCTCCACCCCAGAGAGAGCATGTCCTCCTATCCACGCCCCTCCAGGCCAGAGAGAGCATGTCCTCCCTCCCACGACCCTCCACCCCAGAGAGAGCATGTCCTCCTATCCACGCCCCTCCACCACAGAGAGAGCATGTCCTCCCATTCACGCCCCTCCACCCCAGAGAGAACATGTCCTCCCGTCCACGCCCCTCCACCCCAGAGAGAGCATGTCCTCCCATCCACGCCCCTCCACCCCAGAGAGAGCATGTCCTCCTATCCACGCCCCTCCAGGCCAGAGAGAGCATGTCCTCCCTCCCACGCCCCTCCACCCCAGAGAGAGCATGTCCTCCCATCCACGCCCCTCCAGGCCACCTTAGTACACTGATCATTCACAAGACTTCATGGACTGTTGACCGTGAAGTCTGGGTCAGAGGAAGTCACAGTAGCCCCCTCCCCCAACCCCTGAGTTTCATCCCTGCAGAAATATTTATCTTCCTGTCCCTACTGGGGTGAGGGGCAGAGACGAGGGGTGCATGTCTGGACACAAGTCACAAGGCTCCTCAAACAGGGTTGTGTTGGCTTAGGGATCCCTGTGAGACAGGAATGCCTACATCTGAGTACATCAACCACAATGCCCCTGTCCCTGCATAGTCATTAACAAGTTATTATTTCAAGTGTGAAGTCCACTGTTACTATAGGCTTTACGTTACATCAAGATAGGTTCTGCCACTGGATTTATGAGTCAAATGTACGTAATGTTAGTTCTCTGAACAGCACCAATTTGAATGGGAGTATGTAATGGTGTACCATAACTTCAAAATATAGTTCAAAGCTGTATTTATGACTGCAATCTAGTTCCAGACTTTCTCTGATGGGCTCTGCCTGGCTCGCCGCTAGCCTCTCCTCACTAACATAAAACAGAAGTAGACAGCTTTATGACTGGATTGGAAGTGCATGGAGGCAGTGCTGGGGGCAGTACAAATATCAGTGTACTGTGGTATAATGATGCCCTTATGAAGTCCTGTTCAGACTCTGGAATGAGTTCAGCATAGAGAGTAAAGACAGAGGGAGGGTTGACTGAACAGTAACAAGCTGCGTTCCCCAGGGGACGTTAACTAAGGTACGCACATAGGAAAGATTGATCTCACCCCCTTGTGTGCAGTTCTGTGTGGTAGGCTACTGTAATGTTTTGTGTACGTTTGTTTGTGTTTAAGAGAGAGAGAGAGAGAATATACAGCAAAACCATATACAGGATCAACTACAAATTTTAGAATCAACTATTAAAGATGACCAGAAACCACTGGATTCTCCAATTATATTGAAGGAACTACAGGACAAAATACCAACCCTCCAAACCAAAAAAGACTGTGGTGTTGATGGTATCCTAAACAAAATTATAAAACATACATACCAGAAATGTCATTTGGCTATATTTAACCCTTATGTTGTCTTAAGGGTAAAAACAAATGACCCACCACTATGTTAAACAGCAAAGAAAACCCCCTAAATTATAATTTTTCAACTTGAAATGTGATGACTTTTCCTAGAGTGACCACAACATTAGAAAAAGTGAAACATCGCCTTTGTGGCTGAGATCAGTGATCGTGAGGACAGGAAGCCAGCCATCATCCTGGACTACAACCACAACATAGGAGGCGAGGACAACCTGGACAAGGTGATTGGAACTTACAACTGCAGGAGGATGACTTCCCGCTGGCCCCTGATCATTGTCCATAACATCATTAATGTGTCCTCATACAATGCCTTCGTGATATGGAACAAGATCAACCCTACCTGGATGCCTGATAAGCGAATCAATAGGATGGTTTTCCTGGAGCAGCTGGGAAAGGCATTTGTAGGAAGGGCGCGCCTCCCATGCACAGCAGCCTCTGCAGCGCTTGTGAAAGCTCTTCAGGGGGCTGAATCTTGTCCTGATCCACCTGAGGCTGCAGCTGGGGCAGGCAAGAGGAGGAGATGCCAATTCTGCCCCCCAAAGAAGGACTGTAAAAACAAATACTATGCACATGTGAGAAATACATCTGCAAAGTCCATGCACACACACTTGTACACTTGCATTCAGGGCAGCAGGTAGCCTAGTGGTTAGAGCGTTGGGCCAGTAACTGAAAGGGTGCTAGATCGAATCTCCAAGGTGACAAGGTAAAAATCTGTTGTTCTGACCCTGAACAAGGCAGTTAACCCACTGTTCCTAGGCTGCCATTGTAATAATACATTTGTTCTTAAATAAAGGTGAAAAGGTGAACAAAATATGCTAATTAGAATTGATTTAGGTTTTTGTTTTGTATCTATTATCTTGTTTCATTCTTATTTATTGTTGTTGTTTATACACCTTGTGGGTGGGGGCAATGGTTAAAAAAATGGGAGAAGACTAGTATTTTGTTGTTGAATTCCGCATTGTACAGTATATAATAATATATCACTATGTTGCCAAAAAAGTTCAATACTTATTGTTTCCTTTCAATAAAATGCATTCAAAACTACTTTCTGCACATTTCTGCTACTTTGTTAGGCTATACAAGTGTTCTCTTGCAAAACATATATGTTCACACATTTGCAGTACATTTAGCAATAATAATAATAAACCTCTACTTTAGTAAAGAAAACATTTATGTGTTGTAATAAAAACGAGTGGTGTCCACTGATTAAATGCAGTCTTTCTGCATTGTGAAGAGGGAAAACCCAGATATTCACAAAGTTTGTGATGAATGACAGGTTGTTTCTTCATGCAAAATAGATTTGGGGTTCAAAATTCAATTAAGCTGCTTTATTTTGGGGGTTTATTGAAGGCAGGTCATTTTTTACCCTTAGGACAAGGGGAGTATACAGAATGTTAAGACTACACAAGGGTTAAACTCTTTAACATCATCCTCAGCTTTGGCAACTTCCCCAATATTTGGAACCAAGGACTGATCAGCCCAATCCACAAAATTGGAGAGAAAAATGTCAACCCAATAATTACAGTGGAATCGGCGTCAACAGCAATCTCAGAAAAAGCCTGCAGTATCATCAACAGCAGACTTGTACATTTCCTCGGTGAAAACAATGTCCTGAGCAAATGTCATATTGGCTTTTTACCAAAATACGTACAACAGACCGCGTATGCACTCCATCACTCTCCTTCTTGGTCAAATAGCCCTTACACAGCCTGGAGGTGTGTTGGGTCATTGTCCTGTTGAAAACAAATGATAGTCCCACTAAGCGCAAACCAGCTGGGATGGCATATCGCTGCAGAATATGTAAAATATATTTTGATTTGTTTAACACTTTTTTGGTTACTACATGATTCCATATGTGTTATTTCCTAGTTTTGATGTCTTCACTATTATTCTACAATGTAGAAAATATTTAAAAAATAAGAAAAACCCTGGAATGAGTAGCTGTGTCCAAACTTTTGAGTTGTACTGTATATTTTATTAAACCTTTTTGAGTGCAATATTTAATATTCAATTAAAATATTTTTTTGTTGATGTTGTTTGGTGTCTTCTCATTTAGATGTATTGTTTAATTCACTTGCTTTGGCAATGTTAATATGTTTGCCATGCTAATAGAGCCCCACAGTGGAGAGAGAAAATGAATGGTGGAAAAACGATTGGAACCATTTCCCTGTTTGACTGCTGGATTTTATGGGTATTATGATATTGCGTTACTCTATAAAACCCCATTGAATTGAAAGAAAGAGAGAGAGAGTGTGTGAGCGAGAGAGAGAGAGAGAGAGAGAGAGAGAGAGAGATGCCAAAATATGAGCCTTTCTTTGTTCCCCATGGATGTTGTTGGCTTTTTGCAACTTTTGTGTTGTTGTAATGAAATAGTAGCAACTCTTCATGGATTGGTGTATATATCTGTCATCTTGCTGACACTGAATGTAGACACTTTGCTGGAAGGACCCTACAAAGTTGTGTGAGGGTCAATACAGTTGTACGTGGCCAGACTGCCATCCAGTGTTTATGTCGAGTATTTTAGTACTAAGGGTGAATTGTGAAAAAGTCCTAAGGGATGTAAGTGAATTGGCACAGATTCTGCAACATCCAGAATCCAACACAAATAATCAAACAGATGGGCCTCTGCCTCCCATGGCAGCCTGGAGGAAATGCCTTTACATTGATTTCACTATGAATAATGGGATCTGTGTGTGTGTGTGTGTGTGTGTGTGTGTGTGTGTGTGTGTGTGTGTGTGTGTGTGTGTGTGTGTGTGTGTGTGTGTGTGTGTGTTTGTGTGTGTGTGCGTGTGCGTGTGCGTGTGTGTGTGTGCATGCGTGTGTGTTGGTACATCTTGTGGCCAATGCCTTTCTCCTTGCCCTGTTCTCACTCTCCCCCACCTCGTGGGTATTTGCTTTGGTTGGCACCTATCACCTATGACTGTAACCCACAAACAGAACAATGGAGGATATTCTCTCAACTCAGCATCTTGGTGAGTTAGCATGGTCAAACAACAACAAGGAGCAAGACTGAGACCAGAGAGACCACATTACTGAAAGTCGCATTGAAAACCACAGCAAGCAGATTAACATCACAGCACAGGGCATTATTTTCATGCATGCTTTGAAGTGTTGAAATACTTCACCATGCACATGGGGAAAAAAACTAAATTGCTCTTGAAAGTTATATTATTAAAAACATTGTCTAGGCTAAATGTAAAACTGCCACTCGAATTGGTAGACTGCGTTGTTCTCTCTGCTTTGTGCCAGTCCATTACAGCATTGGGAAAAGATTTCTCTCTGCTTTGGAAAGAGTGTTAGGTGGAAACCTCTTAAAGGCCCAGTGCAGTCAAAAACGTGATTTTCATGTGTTTTATACACTGCTCAAAAAAATAAAGGGAACACTAAAATAACACATCCTAGATCTGAATGAATGAATTATTCTTATTAAATAGTTTTTTTTTACATAGTTGAATGTGCTTACAACAAAATCACACAAAAATTATCAATGGAAATCACATTTATCAACCCATGGAGGTCTGGATTTGGAGTCACACTCAAAATTAAAGTGGAAAACCACACTACAGGCTGATCCAACTTTGATGTAATGTCCTTAAAACAAGTCAAAATGAGGCTCAGTAGTGTGTGTGGCCTCCACGTGCCTGTATGACCTCCCTACAACGCCTGGGCATGCTCCTGATGAGGTGGCAGATGGTCTCCTGAGGGATCTCCTCCCAGACCTGGACTAAAGCATCCGCCAACTCCTGGACAGTCTGTGGTGCAACGTGGCATTGGTGGATGGAGCGAGACATGATGTCCCAGATGTGCTCAATTGGATTCAGGTCTGGGGAACGGGCGGGCCAGTCCATAGCATCAATGCCTTCCTCTTGCAGGAACTGCTGACACACTCCAGCCACATGAGGTCTAGCATTGTCTTGTATTAGGAGGAACCCAGGGCCAACCGCACCAGCATACGGTCTCACAAGGGGTCGGAGGATCTCATCTCGGTACCTAATGGCAGTCGGGCTACCTCTGGCGAGCACATGGAGGGCTGTGTGGCCCCCCAAAGAAATACCACCCCACACCATGACTGACCCACCGCCAAACCGGTCATGCTGGAGGATGTTGCAGGCAGCAGAACGTTCTCCACGGCGTCTCCAGACTCTGTCACGTCTGTCACATGTGCTCAGTGCGAACCTGCTTTCATCTGTGAATGACCACAGGGCTCCAGTGGCGAATTTGCCAATCTTGGTGTTCTCTGGCAAATGCCAAACGTCCTGCACGGTGTTGGGCTGTAAGCAGAACCCCCACCTGTGGACATCGGGCTCTCATACCACCCTCATGGAGTCTGTTTCTGACCGTTTGAGCAGACACATGCACATTTGTGGCCTGCTGGAGGTCATTTTTCAGGGATCTGGCAGTGCTCCTCCTGCTCCTCCTTGCACAAAGGCGGAGGTAGAGGTCCTGCTGCTGGGTTGTTGCCCTCCTACGGCCTCCTCCACGTCTCCTGATGTACTGGCCTGTCTCCTGGTAGCGCCTCCATGCTCTGGACACTACGCTGACAGACACAGCAAACCTTCTTGCCACAGCTCGCATTGATGTGCCATCCTGGATGAGCTGCACTACCTGAGCCACTTGTGTGGGTTGTAGACTCCGTCTCATGCTACCACTAGAGTGAAAGCACCGCCAGCATTCAAAAGTGACCAAAGCATCAGCCAGGAAGCATAGGAACTGAGAAGTGGTCTGTGGTCACCACCTGCAGAACCACTCCTTTATTGGGGGTGTCTTACTAATTGCCTATAATTTCCACCTGTTGTCTATTCCATTTGCACAATTTATTTGTGAAATGTATTGTCAATCAGTGTTGCTTCCTAAGTGGACAGTTTGATTTCACAGAAGTGTGATTGACTTGGAGTTACATTGTGATGTTTAAGTGTTCCCTTTATTTTTTTGAGCAGTGTATATATTTCTAAACTACAAGGTTGGTAAAAAAAGGTTGAAATAATGAACATGATGATAATGCCCTTTTAGTGAAAGAGCTGTTTGAAAGTGCTTTGTTGTGATTTAATCTGCCAAGCCTCCACTTGATGTGACACAACTCCCAGCTTCCCCCCTTTCCCCCACCAGCTTCCCATCCTCCCAGTCTGGGATGTCTACAAAATGCTCCAAGCGATCAAGGTCTGTAAAGTACCCGGCCCGGACCTAATTCCCCAGAAACTGTTGAAAGATTTTGCTTGTGAGGGCAGTACTCTCCTATGTCATGTTCACAGCTCCTCTCAGCTCCTAAACATTGGAATGAAGCAGTGGACATCCCCATCCTCAAAACCTGTCCATGTAGAACAACTAAGACCAATATCTCTGACATCCCAGTTTGCAAAGATTGCTGAAGGCTTTGCTCTCCAGTGGATACTCAATGAAATCTCTTCTGACCCCAGACAGTTTGAAAGTCTAAAAGGCAGGTCCACCTCCCATCATCCCCATGACCTTGTTAGCCTTGTCTCTCCAAAGACTCAAAAAAAACTTGGTCTGCTCTTTGGTAGCCACAGATTTCAGCAAAGCATTTGACAGGGTTATCCTCACAATCATCATAAAAAAGATTCTGTCAGTGGGGGTGAGGCTCGAAATGGTCCCATGGATTTGTGACTTTATCGCTGACAGGAGATGGTGAAGCGTGATTCATCACTCCAGAGAATGCATTTTCACTGCTACAGAGTCCAATGGCGGCAAGCTTCACACCACTCCCGCCGATGCATCATTGATGAGTGCAAGGAAAAGGACAGGGCCAAGGAAGGTGAGAGACTCCCATTCAGATCGGACACCACGATAGCGATCACCATCTGGCAGTCCGATGGACAAATCTGGGATTGGTTGATGCCAGGAAAACGCTACCTGCCCAAATGCATAGTACCAACTTTAAAGTTTGGTGGAGGAGGAATAATGGTCTGGGGCTATTTTTTATGGTTCGGACTTGGCCCCTTAGTTCCAGTGTGGAGAAATCTTAACACTACAGCATAAAATTACATTCTAGACGAGTCTGTGCTTCCCACTTTGTGGCAACAGTTTGGGGAAGGCCCTTTCCTGTTTCAGCATGACAATGACCCTGTGCTCAATGAAAAGAAATGTGTAGTGATGTATGTCACACCCCCTTCTTCATCAACGGCGTTCCCCTGTCAGAAACATCAAAGGTCAGGGTGCTGTGTCTCACTGTCCTGCAGGACCTGTGTTGGAGGAGCCAGGTTAGCACCATGACCACAAGCACCAGAAGGAAACTGTTCCTCCTCAAGCGCATTAAGCGCTTCTCTGTAAAGACCTACTGTCCATCTACATTGGCTACGTAAGACCAGTTCTGGAGTATGTTGTACCTGGCTATTTGTCACGTGCGCTGAACACAACAGGTGACCTTCAACCTTACAGTGAAATGCTTACTTACAGGCTCTAACCAATAGTGCAAAAAGGGTATTAGGTGAACAATAGGTAAGTAAAGAAATAAAAGCAACAGTATAAAGACAGTGAAAAACAGTAGCAAGGCTATAAACAGTAGCGAGGCTATAAAAGTAGCTAGGCTACATACAGACACCGGTTAGTCAGGCTGATTGAGGTAGCATGTTACATGTAGATATGGTTAAAGTGACTATGCATATATGATGAACAGAGAGTCGCAGTTGCGTCATGAGGGGTTGGCGGGTGATGGGTGGCAGGACACAATGCAGATAGCCCGGTTAGCCAATGTGCTGCAGCACTGGTTGGTCCGGCCAATTGAGGTAGTATGTACATATGTACATGAATGTACAGTATAGTTAAAGTGACTGTGCATATATGATAAACAGAGAGTAGCAGCAGCGTAAAAGAGGGGTTGGGGACACACACACACAAAGCAAATAGTCTGGGGAGCCATTTGATTACCTGTTCAGGAGTCTTATAGTTTGGAGGTAAAAACTGTTGAGAAGCCTTTTTGTCCTAGACTTGGAACTCCGGTACCGCTTGCTTGCTATGTGGTAGTAGAGAGAACAGTCTATGACTGGGGTGGCTGGGGTCTTTTATCCATTTTAGGGCCTTCCTCTGACACCGCCTGGTGTAGAATAACATCCTATCCCTCAACGTAACCAAGACTAAGGAGATGATTGTGGATTACAGGAAAAGGAGGGCCTCTGTAGTGCCTTGCAGTTGGAGGCTGAGCAATTGCCGTACCAGGCAGTGATTTTGCAGCTGTAGAACCTTTTGAGGATGTCAGGACCCATGCCAAATCTTTTTAGTTTCCTGGGGGGGAATATGCTTTGTCGTGCCCTCTTCACGACTGTCTTGGTGTGTTTGGACCATTCTAGTTTGTTGGTGATGTGGACACCAAGGAATTTGAAGCTCTCAACCTGCTCCACTACAGCCCCGTCGATGAGAATGGAGGCGTACTCGGCCCTCCTTTTCCTGTAATCCACAATCATCTCCTTAGTCTTGGTTACGTTGAGGGATAGGTTGTTATTCTGGCACCACCCGGCCAGGTCTCTGACCTCCTCCCTATAGGCTGTCTCGTCATTGTCGTTAATCAGGCCTACCACTGTTGTGTTGTCTGCAAACATAATGATGGTGTTGGAGTCGTGCCTGGCCATGCAGTCATGGGTGAACAGGGAGTTAAGGAGGGGACTGAGCACGCACCCCTGGGGGGCTCCAGTGTTGAGGATCAGCGTGGCAGATGTGTTGCTACCTACGCTCACCACCTGGGGGCGGCCCGTCAGGAAGTCCAGGATCCAGTTGCAGAGGGAGGTGTTTAGTCCCAGGATCTTTTGTTAGTGATGAGCTTTGAGGGTACTATGGTGTTGAACTCTGAGCTGTAGTCAATGAATAGCATTTTCACATGAGTGTTCCCTTTGTGCAGGTGGGAAAGGGCAGTGTGGAGTGCAATAGAGATTGCATCATCTGTGGATCTGTTTGGGCGGTATGCAAAATTAAGTGTGTCTAGGGTTTCTGCGATAATGGTGTTGATGTGAGCCATTACCAGCCTTTCAAAGCACTTCATGGCTACAGACGTGAGTGCTGCGGGTCTGTAGTCATTTAGGCAGGTTGCATTTGTGTTCTTGGGCACAGGGACTATGGTGGTCTGCTTGAAACATGTTGGTATTACAGACTCAATCATGTTGGTCGGACAGTTGGTCGGCACATGCCCGGAGCACACGTCCTGGTAATCTGTCTGGCCCCACAGCCTTGTGTATGTTGACCTGTTTAAAGGTCTTACTCACGTCGGCTATGGAGAACGTGATCACACAGTCGTCCGGAACAGCTGGTGCTCTCATGCATGCCTCAGTGTTGCTTGCCTCAAAGCGAGCATAGAAGTGATTTAGCTCATCTGGTAGGCTCGTGTCACTGGGCAGCTCGCAGCTGTGCTTCCCTTTGTAGTCTGTAATAGTTTGCAAGCCCTGCCACATAAGACGAGTGTCGGAGCCGGTGTAGTATGATTCAATCTTAGCCCTGTATTGACACTTTGCCTGTTTGATGGTTCGTCGCAGGGCAGAGAATAATTTCTTGCAAGCTTCCGGGTTAGAGTCCCGCACCTTGAAAGCGGCAGCTCTGCCCTTTAGCTCAGTGCGAATGTTGCCTGTAAACCATAGCTTCTGGTTGGGGTATGTACGTACAGTCACTGTGGGGACGACGTCCTCGATGAACTTATTGATAAAGCCAGTGACTGATGTGGTGTACTCCTCAATGCCATCGGAAGAATCCTGGAACATGTTCAAGTCTGTGACAGCAAAACAGTCCTGTAGTTAAGCTTCTGCTTCATCTGATCACTTTTTTATAGACCGAGTCACTGGTGCTTCCTGCTTTAATTTTTGCTTGTAAGCAGGGATCAGGAGGATAGAGTTGTGGCCTGATTGACCAAATGGAGACTGCTCAGCTGGAGTGTGTCCAGAAGAGAGCCTGCAGAATAATTCTGGATGGGTCATATACCAGCTAAAAAAAACTCAGAATAATGTCCTTGGAGAGCAGACAAGAGCAGAACTCCCAGATTGCAGACTGGCTCACCTCAACCAGACAGCAGATTACTGGACGGGCAACCTGCAACAGCCGCAACCTGAACACTCCCATTACACGCACAGGGCGCTATCAGAACTCTCCCATTCCATACTTCACTAAACTGATTAATGCACTTAATGCACACACCATAGAGCCCAGGGGCCTTAGAAATAACTTCCTAAGAACTTTGAAGACGTATCTTCCAAAGCTGCCACCCCAAACCTTGTTGTTGTAGTATAATTTGTTTTGTATTTATTGCATATTTTAACATTGTAATCTATTAAGTTTTTGCTAGATTTTACTATTTGATAATTATATATAATTGATATTATGATTGTAAATTGGTGTATAATTCAGTCTATGACTTTGAGAAACCAATAAAGCCTACTACTACTACTACTTCTAAAATAGCCTGTTTTGGTGGGATGGGTTTTTGGACTTCCATGGTGACATCCCCATGGGGGAAAATTAAGTAATAGACCGAAAAGAAAGAGAGTTCCAAACCTCTCTACCAATAACAGCAAGTTTTCCCATCCCCACCCAGACCTCTCTCAGACAGTACTAGCAAAATTCTTGCTTGAGTAATTTCACTTTGCTAAGAAGCTATTTTTGTTTGTTTTTTGACCATTTGAATTGGAAACAATCACAGTAACGTACTTAATTGGGGCGTGCATACGTATTTGAGAGAGAGCCTGAGTGTTCAGAGGATTCAATGTAAGAGATTTAGCAGCTGCTCTATAAAGTATTTTGTTTTAGCCTTAGACCTCTGGCTCAGTGAGGGCAAACCACAGCTATGAAAGAGTTTATATTCATTTGATGTGACATAGCCTGTTACATATGACCCCTGTGAATCCACAGTTACTCCATCTCTCAGATCCACACAGTCTCCCTACGACAAACATCAGAGTCCCAGATGTACCCTCTCCCTCTATTCACCTCTCTCTCTCCCCCTGTGGGGTGGGGCTGTTAAGCGTTAAGTCAGGGCCAGTCGGAGGCAGGATTGACGCCGTTTTTTGATCGCCAGTTTCCGTGAGAGTCTCAAATCAGGCTTCGCTGTAACTAGTCTCCAGGGAGCAGTAACACTGGGAAACTCACACCTGCACAAAGACTCTACCCAGAGATACTCTGTAATGTATTGCTGCTATAGCCATTAAACAAATCAACCAGATGGTTTTTTATAAGTTACTTTCCAGAATCCAGGCAGGGCTTACTGGTCTGAAGCACATAGGCCAGATATATTACGAATTTCAATTTGTACCATATTTTACGAATTAAAATTCTTACAATATGTAACGAAATTGCCAAACGGATGATAAGTTACGAATTCCGATTTGTGGCTAAAGCTAATGTTACCTAACATTACCTAGGCGAGGGGTTAGGGGTTAAGGTTAAGGTTAGGGTTAGGGTTAAGGTTAGGAATAAGGTTAAAGGGTTAAGGCTAGGATTATAGGGGAAGGGTTAGCTAACATGCTAAGTAGTTTCAAAGTATCTAAAAAAGTAGTAAGCAGTTGTAAAGTTGTGAATTAGCTAAAATGCAAAAGTTGTCCATGATAAGTTTCGAGCATAGAAACTTTGGGTTGCTAGACATTTGCGTTATACACCAACCCATCCACCCCGACCAACCACCCTACTATAATTTTGGCCTTAAATCACATTTCCTGGTTGCAAAAATTCTAATAGTTCACCTAATTGTATTTTATGTGACAAAACAAGCAAGTACAGTGTAGATAATCATTGTACCATGTAAACTGCTGTGAAATATATTTTCCATAACCAAAAATATTGTATTTTCAGCAGTTTGAAGCTGGTGTACACAACCGAAAGTAAAAGATGCAAAAACAAAACTTAAGAATGTGAAGCATAGAAATAGCACACATAGAACAGCTCTACCGCTTCTTAGCGTTCAATGAGAATGACAGATCCATAACATACATTTCTGTGTGAATTTGGTCGGGTCGCCCAAAAAGATACATATTGTAGCTTTTGTCTTATGTAAACGTAACAGACAGTACCGTAATACTTGAGTGTCCCGGATTAATGTTTACTATGTTACAGTGGCAAGAAAAAGTATGTGAACCCTTTGGAATTACCTGCCGCAAACAAAAGAGATCTCAGAAGACCTAAGATTAGGAATTATTGACTTTCATGAAGCTGGAAAGGGTTACAAATGTATCTATAAAAGCCTTGATGTTCATCAGTCCACGGTAAGACAAATTGTCTATAAATGGAGAAAGTTCAGCACTGTTGCTACTCTCCCTAGGAGTGGCCGTCCTGCCTAGATGACCGCAAGAGCACAGCGCAGAATTCTCAATGAGGTTAAGAAGAATCCCAGTGTCAGCTAAAGACTTACAGAAATCTTTGGAACATGCTAACATCTCTGTTGACAAATCTATGATACGTAAAACACTAAACAAGAATGGTGTTCATGGGAGGACACCACGAAAGGAAGCCACTGCTGTCCAAAAAAAACATTGCTGCACGTCTGAAGTTTGCGAAAGTGCAGCTGGATGTTCCACAGCGCTACTGGCAAAATATTCTGGGGACAGATGAAACTACAGTTGAGTTGTTTGGAAGGAACACAACACTATGTGTGGAGAGAAAAAGGCACAGCACGCCAACATCAAAACCTCATCCCAACTGTAAAGTATGGTGGAGGGAGCATCATGGTTTGGGGCTGCTTTGCTGCCTCAGGGCCTGGATAGCTCGCTATCATCGGAAAAATGAATTCCCAAGTTTATCAAGACATTTTGCAGGAGAATTTTAGGCTATGTGTCCGCCAATTGAAGCTCAACAGATGATGGTGATGCAACAGGACAACGAGACAAAACACAGAAGTAAATCGACACAGAATGTCTTCAACAGAAGAAAATACGCCTTCTAGAGTGACTCTGACCTCAATCCGATTGAGATGCTGTGGCATGACCTCAAGAGAGCAGTTGACACCAGACATCCCAAGAATATTGCTGAACTGAAACAGTTTTGTAAAGAGGAATGGTACAAAATTCCTCCTAACCGTTGTACAGGTCTGATCCACAACTACAGAAAACGTTTAGTTGAGGTTATTGCTGCCAAAGGAGGGTCAACCAGTTATTAAATCCAAGGTTTCACATACTTTTTCCACCCTGCACTGTGAATGTTTACATAGTGTGTTCAATAAAGACATGAAATTTATAATTGTTTGTGTGTTATTTGTTTAAGCAGACTGTGTATGTCTATTGTTGTGACCTAGATGAAGATCAGATCAAATTTTATGACCAATTTACACAGAAATCCAGGTATTTCCAAAGGGTTCACATACTTTTTTTTGCCACTGTACGTCTAGTTTATGAGACCAGGCTGGTACCCCTAGCTGGTTCCTTACTCTGTAGCTGTAGACTGTAGCTCTGACCACCTGTGAAGAGGACTGGATTGTTCATTGAAGTGAAATGTTTTTGCTCCCTTTTCATGTGTCCTCGTTCATATACACTGCAAAAAGTGAAATCTAAACAAGCCTAAATCTTATATTGAGTGATATTTCACTTAAAATCTGTTTTTTTCTCAATTTTTTTCTTACCAAGCGAAATAATATACATTGGTAGATCATTTAGCTTATTTTAACCTAAAAGGCTGAATACAAGTATTTATTTCAGGATATTTTACCTCAGTAAGAAGATTGAAGTAAAATGTCTTGAAAAACATCTTGAAATGAGAAACTAGTTGTATGAAGCCTTTTTTGTGTTTTTTTTTGTGTGAAAATGATCTGTGAATGATGTTAGATAATTTTGCTTGGTAAGAAAAAAAAGAAAAAATACACACAGGCAGTGCAGGTTGAAGGTTACATTAGCATGACCTCAAGAGCTTTAGTTGTTGTTAATCAGAACACTCTCCATTTCTGTTGGAAACTGGCATGAGACCGTTATTAAAAGATCCAACTGCAAAAAAATATGTACTTCTTTTATTGATTCTGTATTCATTCAGAGAGAAATGATCATGACAGCCTTCATGGCTTTAACGAAGTCTGAAACGCTAGTCTGTCAAAAGCATTAACCAAATCACCTTTCAACCGGGCCCTTCGTGTGTCGTTGTGCTTTTAAAATAATTTAAGTGAAAATGTTTCTTCAAATGATTAGCAGTACCGGGTCCAGACATGTCTCTGGAAACTGGACTGATTTCAAAAATAAAATATGACTGTTTCAACAGGCTAGTGGAGCCACAATTCTCTCTGTGTTCTGAGCCCTGAATGTCAGCCAAACATTTGGTTACTGAGAGCTTTGATTGGCACACAGGTGGCAGAAACCAGCAGGGTTGGTTAGGTTACTTTCTAAATGTAATCTATTACAGAAGAAGACAAAAAGGATCCATTAAAAGCATATGGTGTGTCATCATATTGGTCTCTGACTTGTGGTCGGACTCACTCAGGTGGAACAAACTCAAACTTGGCCCTTTTTTCATTGTTGAATTGAATATCATTGAGAAAACAGAAAGGTTTCCCGCAAATATATTTTCTGAATTTAAAAGTAATCCAAGAAGTAATCATCTAGTTTTACAAAATTATCTGTAATCAATATTTTATCTGGCAATTTAACCCTAACCAGTCACCTGTCTCCAAGCTGATGACAACATCCTATGAAACCTGAGGTCCAGCGGGCCAAACATTGATCTTATGCCTCCACGTTTTAAAAGACAGACCTTTCTTTTGAACTAACGCATTGAGGCTACACAACTCAGTGACTTTCATTGGTCATCGTTGCTTGTGAAATTCCAGATGTGCTACAACAGAACAAGGGGAGGAAAGAAACGTTGACAAATCTCTGCAGAGGGAGATGCGATGGCCAAAAATATTAAGTAGGCCTAGTTGATGTGAGGTAGATTTATCTTCAGAGAGATAAGAGGAAGGAAGTGTTTGGCAACGGAATCGCTGGCAGAGTGGTCCGTCCGGTTTCTGACCTCGCTGGAGTTGAGCTGCGGAGGTAATGTTGTGTCACGACTGTTTGGACTTTCCTCCTCAGGGTCCGGACGTCAGGCTGGCTGTTAATCAGGCTAACGGGGCTGTCGCCTCTGGCCAGCCCCCATACTGACCTCACAGACTCAGCAGACCCTAGTCATTGTCCAAGGCCATATCACCACTGGCCGACCTGGACAAAGAGAGATGCATCCACTACATCCCCTCCCACACACTGTACACTCCAATACACTCTTCTTCTGTGTGTATGTATGAAGTCACACAAATACTGTACACGATATTTCTAACATACTGTAAACTCTCCAATCACACCTCTCATAACTCTCCCACTCTGCCTACCCTGGTCCCTGCTGTCATAAACAGGTCCCTCCTGTGCAGCGGCCACTGTGTCCTGCTCTGGACCAGATGTGTTTTTATGGCCCTCCAGGGCCACACAGACCCAGAGTCTCCAAGCGTCCAGCGGTTTCCTGACTTACTCCTCCAGTGAGGGATTTCTCCATCAGGGAGCAGAGTAAACTGGCCAAACCCCACCACGTCATTACAACGTGGATAATTGGGTAATATTTATTTGAGACATTGAGATTATAACCTATATTCACCCACTCAAAAAGACAGCCAATGTGTTATCACTATGCTTTCAATCATCTAAAAGCACAAACATATTCCAACAGAAAACAACCTCTGTTTTTTGGGTTTAGTTGCCACCCAAATGTCTATCACTGCGCTTCCACGTCACAATACGGTTGACAAAGTACGTTGAAACAACATTGATTCACCACAACTCTGGACCCCTGGCCCAGTCTGTTTCACATGGACCAATATCCACAACCACTATCAACAGTTTCATAAACTTTGTCTGTGAGAAAGTATAATGTAATCAACCTTGGACTGGACACAATGTAATCTGTTGCAATCTCTTGAGTAAGCATATTACAAGTTCCCATGTTCAGAGAGTGTTGTTGATTGGGAATTGGGAACTGTTCTTGACAGTAGACACACACACAGCCTTGCTTTTGTTCTGTCCTGCGAGTCTACTCTAAAACCTTTCCTCTAGATATTTTTTTCCCTAAGTTGAATGATATACCTCTTTATCTTGCACTTTCCTTGCCTCTCCCCCACCCCCCCTCGTTCCCTCTCTCCCTCCTCCCTTCCTCCTTCTATCCCTCCATCTCTCCCTCTCTATTTTTTCCTCCATTTTCATATTCTCTTTGATTTATGCACTTGGGTCCGGTCACCCATAACTGTGTCATCATGTGCAGTGATATACGGCCCTATTAATGTACCCCTGTTCATCTGGCAGGCTGCAAGGCCTGGAGATGGGGGCCAGAGGCCGGGCCAGGGAGGGTATTCACTCAGACTTCCACTTGGAGTAGAGAGAGCGAACCTCAGGGCTGGCCAGAACTGAATACAACACAATGAAAATGGCCCTGGGCGAATGAGAGGAAGCATCATATGCTTCATTGATGTCGAAACAGAGCTTTGAGGCTGAACTGAAGGCACAATTTGGACTCACATCTCTAGATCTAGCCAGGAGGAGGTCCAACTATAACACAGCTCCTCTAACTAGGGCTGTAAATAAATGTCTCACTTCTATCTCACAGCTGCTCATCCATGTGCTCACCTTGGTGCAACAAGACACAGTAGTCCCATCTTGTCACTTCCTGACTACCAGAGTACATCCACACTGAGAACACCATGTTATTTCAATGTGGAAATGTGGGTAATATTTGGTAGAGATGTTGATCAATGAGATCTCAACCTTTATTTACCCACTCAAAAAGTGAGCCAGAAGTTTGTTTAATTCCCAATGTGTTATCACTATGCTTTCAACCATCTAATACCACAACCAAATTCCAATGGAAAAAAAATGTCAGATTTTTGGTTTAGTTGTCATCTAATTGTGTTATCACTGCACTTTCAACCATTTTGAAGCACAACAAAGTTCAAGAGGGAATACAATGTCAGATAACAAACAACTTAATGTGTTTTTAAATTAATGTGCACAACCAAATGAGATAATAATAATTCTCATGATAATTCTCATAATTCTCATGATAGCACATTGTTAGTAGTCTGTGACAAATATCTAAGCTAAAACCCTGGATGGGAGACCCAATGAATAGCTATAGAGTGTAGATAGATCCACTCTCCAGTAGGAGGTGCAGCCCAGTTTATAGTTATTTTTCTTTCTGGTAGTGGATCTGACGTTAGTTTGAAATATATCAATTCAACTTATATATACAAGGCTTATCTATGTTGAAAATTCCTTACAATTATGACATTATCCTGTAGTTGAAATTTCACCCTCAAAACAACAGTTTACGTTGCTAACTTTTTTTTAAAATCCAATTTTCCACAGAGATGCGTTGAAACAATGTTGATGTTCAACCCGTTTGTGCACAGTGAATCTCTATTCAGAGTCCTCAGTGAAGCAACTCTTTCTCAGTTTCTGCACCGATTCCGCGTATGAAATTGCATGTCAATAGTCATGTGCGTGTCATTATTTGTATGTCCACATGTGTTTGCTCTCTAACAAAAGCTCCCGTGAGTGAAATATTAAGCCTTTAAAGTCAGGAAGTGTTTTCGAAGTGTCCATTAGTCTGTGATTTGAGGACCTATAAAAACCATAGGGGGTGGGTTTAATGGTTTAATGGTTTTTAATACAGAAGATTGCAGGCCTGAATGGTTTTGTCACATGTGGAGCCACCAGAGGGCTGAGAGCGGGGGAACCGTCTGACCCCAAAGATTCAGCCTGGGTCCAGGGCAATAGATCAGGGAAATTGATTCACCTGCAACTAGGGCAATAGATCACATGTGACTTGTGACCAGGGAGATAAATCCCAGGTGACCAAACAGGAGATACAGATGGGTTCTGTTTGGTTCTGCCTGCACTTCATTACCCCATGCACTTTCTCCACCGCTCTTTGACTCTTGGAAAGCAATACGATTCACAAGAAGGGTTGCAACGGGAGGGTATATTACTGGAAACTATTGAAGTTTACCAGTAAACTACCAGAATTTTAATGGAATCTATCAAAAGACATCTAGTGGCCCCTTTGGGTAATTCAGATTTTTACAGGTGTCTAATTATCTCTGGCCCTCTGTTGCGGCCTTATCAAATGTAAAATATATGAAATAATTTAATAAGATGCTTTTAAAATAAAAAATAGACTGACAAAGCTGTAAAACATTATCTTAAATATGAACCATCAACTTAGTGAATGCCACTGGTGTTGACTATGAGGGTTTCAGGATGAAATAAAACTAATTTACACACTTATTTATTTTCGAATGTTAGTATGTACTTTTTCTCAATGTTTTGCATCAAACTAGTGGCAGTTGTAAAAAATGTTGCAGAGTTAATAGAAAATAATGCCATTTTTGATTAGATGCTTTTTCATTAATTAGGCTATTTTCTCTTGAACCATATGGTCCATCTACTAGAAATTCATGGACAATATTGACACAGATATTAAAAAATGGTATTATATATAAATACATTTTTTAAAACGTTATCCAAGTATAAATGACCAAAGTTACGATAGATTGCCATAGATGTTCTGTTAATTACCAAAATTACTGAAGAATCCGGTAACTTTGGTAAAAATACCGGTAGCTTTGCAATCCTACTCACAAGGTTGCAGTTTATGTACAGTTCATTCGGAAAGTATTCAGACCCCTTGACAATTTCCACATTTACAGCCATATTCTAAAATTGAATAAATCATTTGTTTCCCTCAACAATCTACACACAATACCCATAGTAACAAAGCAAAAATAGTTTTTAGAAATGTTTGCTAATTTATACAAAATTAAAAACAGAAATGCATTATTTACACAAGTATTCAGACCTTTTGCTATGAGACTCCAAATTGAGCTCAGGTGCATCCTGTTTCCATTGATCATCCTTAAGATGTTTCTACAACTTGATTGAAGTTCACCTGTGGTAAATTCAATTGATTGGACATGATTTGGAAAGGCACACAACTGTCTATATAAGGTCTCGCAGTAGACAGTTCATGTCAGAGCAAAAACCAAGTCATGAGGTCGAAGGGATTGTCCGTAGAGCTCCGAGACAGGATTGTTGTTGAGGCACAGATCTGGGGAAGGGTTCCAAAACATTTCTGCACCATTGAAGGTCCCCAAGAACACAGTGGCCTCCATCATTCTTAAATGGAAGAAGTTTGGAACCACCAAGACTCTTCCTAGAGCTGGCCGCCCGGCCAAACTGAGCAATCGTGGGAGAAGGGCCTTGGTCAGGGAGGTGACCAAGAACCCAATGGTAGCTCTGACAGAGTTCCAGAGTTCCTCTGTGGAGATGGGAGAACCTTCTAGAAGGACAACCATCTCTGCAGCACTCCACCAATTAGGCAGTTATTGTAGAGTGTCCAGACAGAAGCCACTCCTCAGTAAAAGGCACATGACAGCCCGCTTGGAGCTTGCCAAAAGGCACCTAAAGGACTCTCAGACATTGAGAAACAAGATTCTCTGGTCTGATTAAACATCTGAAAGACATTTGGCACCATCCCTACAGTGAAGCACGGTGGTGGCAGAATTATGCTGTGTGGATTTCTTTTGGCTGCAGGGATTGGGAGACTAGTCAGGATCGAGGGAAATATTAACAGAGCAAAGTACAGAGAGATCCTTGATGAAAACCTGCTCCAGGTCGCTCAGGATCTCAGACTGGGGCAAAGGTTCACCTTATAACAGGACAATGACCCTAAGCACACAGCCAAGACAATGCAGTACTGGCTTCAGAACAAGTCTCTGATTGTCCTTGAGTGGCCCAGCCAGAGCCCGGACTTGAACCCGATCTAATATCTCTGGAGAGACCTGAAAATAACTGTGCAGCAACGCTCCCCATTGAACCTGACAGGACTTGAGAGGATCTGCAAAGAAGGATGGGAGAAACTCCCCAAATACAGGTTTGCCAAGCTTGTAAAGTCATACCCAAGAAGACTCGAGGCTGTAATCTCTGCCAAACGTGCTTCAAAAAAGTACTGAGTAAAGGGTCTGAATACTTATGTAAATGTAAAATTTCCGTTTTTAATTGTTAATACATTTGCAAAACTTTCTAAAAACCTGTTTTTTCTTTGTCATCATGTGGGATTGTGTGTAGAGTAATGAGGGAAATTAACAATTTCATCAATTTTAGAATAAGGCTGTAACTTAACAAAATGTGGAAAAAGTCAAGGGGTCTGAATACTTTCCCGAATGGACTGTATTATAACGTCCACCAAATGAAAATGAAAAAAGCAAGCTTCTACGTTTGCCACCACAGGTTTCAGCTCCTCAGTTCCCATAAACCCATAAAGTTGTATTTTTTTAAATTATGGGTTATTACACGTTCTACTGGGCGTTCAAGTCCCAGGAATGGAACAAGATGATGTTGAGACAGGAAACCACGTCGAGAGAGAGAGAGAAAGAGAGAGAGAGAAAGAGAGAGAGAGAGAGAAAGAGAGAGAGAGAGAGATTTAAAGCAGCAGACAGACTAGAGGGTCCCATGGCTCATCTCCAATGCATGCTCCCCTCCACATTATCTCTGCAGCTATAGTGCACAACGCAAGAGAAGAGAGAAAGGCAAGGAAAGAGAGAAAGAATGTGTATGTGCGTGTGTGTTATAGGTGGTGTACTGTATGTGTGTGACTTCATAAAGTACATACAGTGAGTGAATATAGTGCGCAGTATAGTCATGTTGCCTAGGGCGCCCAAAAGGCTAGAGCCGGCCCTGCATGTTGGGACGGACCTGCCTCTCGATAGGGGAGAGTTGTGAGTTATTGTCCCCAGAAGAGACCCGGCAGAGCCAATAGAGACCCCTCTCTCTCTCATCTGTCCCATCTGGACTGCGGGGTTCTGTAGTTAACCACTCCATGACCACGGCTGACCACAGCACACCTGTGTAAACATTGCCCTGGCTCTGAAAGGGAGATCTCTCAACTCTCACTGGTGTGGTGGCGCAGCAGCACAGCCCCTGTAGAATGCAGGTTGGTCGCACCTTAATTGGGGAGAACGAGCTCGTGTTAATGGCTGGAGTGGAATTTGTGGAATGGTATCAAATACATCAATACATGGTCTCTATGTGTTTGATGCCATTCCATTTGCTCCGTTCCAGCCGTTATTATGAGCCGTTCTCCCCTCAGCAGCCTCCTGTGCTGTAGACTCAGTTCCATCTACGCCATGGTAACGGCTGGTCCTGGCACTGGGCATGGGAGCTAGGAGCTGATTGGACCATGCGAGCCGGGTCAGAAAGGACACGCTCGGTGTGGGAATGGGGTGAGGAAACATGGCCGCAGTTTCCATCACATCCTGGATGGAGTGATTGAGGACGTCATTGATTGCACGTTCCAGAACACACAGGGTTTTCCATACATATTCCCCGGTCTCCCAGGATTCATAGGTTCACTAACACAAAGGTTAAACAAGGATATATAAATAAGTTAATGTGAGGAAATGTTTCAAACTGGCTGATTGCAAGGGAGCCACAATATATCAGGAGAGTATGGAAAAATAACACATTTACATATATTTTAACAACATGTATGTACGTACATGTGTTATCATATATGTAAATTACAGATATCTAAATATAATCCTTATATGTACATATATATTTAAATATATGGACAAAAATACATGGACATATTGCAAAATTGGCAGTTTTCATAGAGTTCTACATATGCGTTTATGTGTGTAAGTATATGGTGTGGAAATATTAAGCCATTAAAAATAAATATACAGTACCAGTCAAAAGTTTGGACACACCTACTCATATGTATTTTTACTATTTTCTACATTGTGTAAAAATAGTGAAGACATCAAAACTATGAAATAACACATATGGAATTGTCAAGTATCTTCCCAAGGAGAAGTGGGTGTGGAGTCAGGCGCAGGAGAAAGCAAATTTGAAAAGGGCGTTTTATTATACAAGTCCAAAGAACAGGAACAGGACTACAACAGAAGCCTCAAAACAACCAGACACCGTCCAGAAAAAAACACCTGTTCAACAGAACACAAGAAAAAGCAACCCAAACAAAATGACAGCTAACGTAACAATCCCGCACAAAACCCAGAGGGCACAGATTAAAATACCCCCCTAATTACCCTAAATCGAACACAGGTGAAACACAAGACAGACATAACCAAATGAAAAGGAAAAAGGATCGGTGGTAGCTAGTAGACCGGCGACGACGACCGCCGAGCGCTGCCCGAACAGGGAGAGGAGCCACCTTCGGTGGAAGTCGTGACAGGAATCATCTAGTAACCAGCTTCATGAGGTAGTCACCTGGAATGCATTTCAATTAACAGGTGTGCCTTGTTTAAAGTTAATTTGTGAATTTTCTTTCCTTCTTAACACGTTTGAGCCAATCAGTTGTGTTGTGACAAGGTAGGGGTGGTATACAGAAGATAGCCCTATTTGGTAAAAGACCAAGTCCATATTATGGCAAGAACAGCTCAAATAAGCAAAGAGAAATGACAGTCCATCATAACTTTAAGACATGAAGGTCAGTCAATAATGAAAATTTAAAGAACTTTGAAAGTTTCTTCAAGTGCAGTTGCAAAAACCATCAAGCACTATGATGAAACTGCCTCTCATGAGGACCGCCACAGGAAGATCCATAGTTACCTCTGCTGCAGAGGATAAGTTCATTAGAGTTGACTGCACCTCAGATTGCAGCCCAAATAAATGCTTCACAGAGTTCAAGTGACAGACACATCTCAGCATCAACTGTTCAGAGGAGACTGTGTGAATCAGGCCTTCATGGTCGAATTGCTGCAAAGAAACCACTACTAAAGGACACCAATAAGAAGAAGAGACTTGTTTGGGCATTAAACATGATCAAACATTCGACTGGAATTCTGTCCTTTGGTCTGATGAGTGCAAATTTTAGATTTTTGGTTTCTTCCACCGTGTCTTTGTGAGACACAGAGTAGGTGAACGGATGATCTCCGCATATGTGGTTCCCACCGTGAAGAATGGAGGATGTGTGATGGTGTGGGGGTGCATTGCTGGTAACACCGTATGTGATTTATTTATAATTCAAGGCACACTTAGCCAGCATGGCTACCACAGCATTCTGCAGTGATACGCCATCCCATCTGGTTTGCACTTAGTGGGACAATCAAACAGTTTTCAACAGGACAATGCCTTAAACACACCTCCAGGCTGTATAAGGGCTATTTGACCAAGAAGGAGAGTAATGGAGTGCTGCATCAGATGACCTGACCTCCACAATCACCCGACCTCAACCCAATTGAGATGGTTTGGGATGAGTTGGCCCGCAGAGTGAAGGAAAAGCAGCCAACAAGTGTTCAGCATATGTGGGAACTCCTTCAAGACTGTTGGAAAAGCATTCCTCATGAAGCTGGTTTAGAGAATGCCAAGAGTGTACCAAGCAAGTAAAGGGTGGCTACTTTGAAGAATATAAAATATATTTTTTAAATGTTTTGCTTACGACATGCTTACTACATGATTCTATATGTGTTATTTCATAGTTTTGATGTCTTCACTATTATTATACAATATAGAAAATAGTACAAATAAAGAAAAACCCTTGAATGTGTAGGTGTGTCCAAACATTTTACTGGTACTGTATATATTTTTAGGAACTGAAACATGAGGTGATGGCGGTGGATGACTGGCACGACAATGGGCCTCGGGATCTCGTCGCGGTTCTCTGTGCATTCAACTTGCCATCGATAAAATGCAATCGTGTTCATTGTCCGTAACTTATGCCTGCCCATAACATAACCTCACCGTCACCATGGGCCACTCTGTTCACAACGTTGACATCACCAACCTGCTCGCCTACACGATACCATACATGCTGTCTGCCATCTGCCAGGTAAAGTTGAAATGGGGATTCATCCGTGAAGAGCACACTTCTCCAGCGTGCCAGTGGCCAGCGAAGGTGAGAATTTTCCCACTGAAGTCGGTTACAAAGCTAAACTGCAGTCAGGTCAAGACCCTGGTGAGGACGACGAGCACGCAGATGAGCTTCCCTGAGATGGTTTCTGACAGTTTGTGCAGAAATTCTTTGGTTGTGCAAACTGACAGTTTCATCAGCTGTTTGGGTAGCTGGTCTCAGACGATCCCGCAGGTGAAGAAGCTGGTTGTGAAGGTCCAGGGCTGGTGTGGTTACATGTGGTCTGTGGTTGTGAAGCCAGTTCGACGTACTGCCAAATTCTCTAAAACGACATATGGTAGAGAAATTAACATTAGTTTATCTGGTAACAGCTCTGGTGGACACTCCTGCAGTCAGTTGCACACTCCGTCAAATCTTGAGACATCTGTGGCATTGGGTTGTGTGACAAAACATTTTAGAGTGTAATGATCATGCCGTTAAATCGTTGTCTTGATATGCCACACCTGTCAGGTGGATGGATTACCTTGGCAAAGGGTAAATGTTCACTGACAGGGATGTAAACACATTTTTAGTTAAAAATTAATTGGGAATTAGCTAGTTAAATGATAAAAGGCTACATTGTCTGCGGTCTGTCCATAGGCAGCTGGCTCCAGACCAGATGGATCCACTGCAGTAGGAAAAATATGAATTTATTTTTGGCTAAACATAATATACTGTAGCTAGCTAGCCAGTTCTATCAGAGACACCCGACCCTCAGTAAAGCTAGCTAAGTTATTTAGCTAGCAATCAACACATTGCTTGGCTATCCAATAATGTCTAACAATAGCTTTGACAATATTGTTTAAAAATATATATATATTTCACCTTTATTTAACCAGGTAGGCCAGTTGAGAACAAATTCTTATTTACAATTGCGACCTGGCCAAGATAAAGCAAAGCAGTGCGACACAAACAACAACACAGAGTTACACATGGAATAAACAAACGTACAGTCAATAACACAATACAAAAAATCTATATACAGTGTGTGCAAATGAGGTAAGATTAGGGAGATAAGGCAATAAATAGGCCGTAGTGGCAAAGTAATTACAATGTAGCAATTAAACACTGGAGTGATAGATGTGCAGAAGATGAATGTACAAGTAGAGATGCTGGAGTGCAAAGGAACAAAAAAATAACAATAACAATATGGGATGAGGTTGTTGGATGTTCTATTTACAGATGGGCTATGTACAGGTGCAGTGATCTGTGAGCTGCTCTGACAGCTGAGGCTTAAAGTTAGTGAGGGAGATATGAGTCTCCAGCTTCAGGGATTTTTGCAATTCGTTCCAGTCATTGGCAGCAGAGAACTGGAAGGAAAGGCAGCCAAAAGAGGAATAGGCTTTGGGGATGACCAGTGAAATATACCTACTGGAGCACGCTACGGGTGGGTGCTGCTATGGTGACCAGTAAGCTGAGATAAGGCGGGGCTTTACCTAGCAAAGACTTATTGATTACCTGGAGCCAGTGGGTTTGGCGACGAATATGAAGTGAGGGCCAGACAACGAGAGCATACAGGTCGCAGTGGTGGGCAGTATATGGGGCTTTGGTGACGAAACGGATGGCACTGTGAAAGACTGCATCCAATTTGCTGAGTAGAGTGTTGGAGGCTATTTTATAAATGACATCGCCAAAGTCAAGGATCGGTAGGATAGTCAGTTTTACAAGGGTATGCTTGGCAGCATGAGTGAAGGATGCTTTGTTGCGAAATAGGAAGCCGATTCTAGATTCTATTTTGGTTTGGAGATGCTTAATGTGAGTCTGGAAGAACAGTTTACAGTCTAACCAGACACCTGGATATTTGAAATTGTCCACATATTCTAAGTCAGAAGCGTCCAGAGTAGTGATGCTGGACCGGCGGGCAGGTGCAGGCAGCGATCGGTTGAAGAACATGCATTTAGTTTTACTTGCATTTAAGAGCAGTTGGAGGCCACAGAAGGAGAGTTGTTTGGCATTGAAGCTCATCTGAAGGTTAGTTAACACAGTGTCCAATGAAGGACCAGAAGTATACAGAATGTTGTCGTCTGCGCAGAGGTTGATCAGAAAATCACCAGCAGCAGGAGCGACATCATTGATGTATACAGAGAAAAGAGTCGAACAGAGAATTGAACCCTGTGGCACCCCCATAGAGACTGTCTGAGGTCCGGACAACAGGCCCTCCAATTTGACACACTGAACTCTCTCAGAGAAGTATTTGGTGAACCAGGCAAGGCAGTCATTTGAGAAACGAAGTCTGTTGAGTCTACCGATAAGAATGTGGTGATTGACAGTGTCGAAAGCATTGGCCAAGTCAATGAATACGGCTGTACATTATTGTCTTTTATTAATGGCAGTTATGATATCATTTAGGACCTTGAGTGTGGCTGAGGTGCACCCATGACCAGCTCGGAAACCAGATTGCAAATTTCTGTTTGAAAAAGCTAGCCTTTGCTTTCCTAACTGACTGTGTGTATTGGTTCATGACTTCCCTGAAAAGTTGCATATCGCGGGGGCTATTCGATGCTAATGCAGTACGCCACAGGATGTTTTTGTGCTGGTCAAGGGCAGTCAGGTCTGGAGTGAACCAAGGGCTATATCTGTTCTACATTTTTTGAACGGGGCATGCTTATTTAAGATGGTGAGGAAAGCACTTTTAAAGAATAACCAGGCATCCTCTACTGACGGAATGAGGTCAATATCCTTCCAGGATACCCGGGCCAGGTCGATTTAAAAAGGTCTGAAGTGTTTTAGGGAGCGTTTGACAGTGATGAGGGGTGGTCGTTTGACCGCAGACCCATTATGGACGCAGGCAATGAGGCAGTGATCACTGAGATCCTGGTTGAAGACAGCAGAGGTTAATTTAGAGGGCAGGATGATATCTATGAGGGTGCCCGTGTTTACAGATTTAGAGTTGTACCTGGTAGGTTCATTGATCATTTGTGTGAAATTAAGGGCATCTAGCTTAGATTGTAGGACGGCCGGGGTGTTAAGCATGTCCCAGTTTAGGTCACTTAACAGTACGAGCGCTGAAGATAGATGGGGGGCAATCAATTCACATATGGTGTCCAGGGCACAGCTGGGGGCAGAGGGTGGTCTATAGCAAGCGGCAACGGTGAGAGACTTGTCTCTGGAAAGGTGGATTTTTAGAAGTAGAAGCTTGAATTGTTTGGTCACAGACCTGGGTAGTATGTCAGAGCTCTGCAGGCTATCTCTGCAGTAGATTGCAACAACGCCCCCTTTGGCAGTTCTATCTTGTCGGAAAATGTTATAGTTAGGGATGGAAATTTCAGGATATTTGGTGGCCTTCCTAAGCCAGGATTCAGACATGGCTAGGACATCCGGGTTGGCAGAGTGTGCTCAAGCAGTGAGTAAATATATTGATATCTAATACATACATGAAATTAGCTAACTCTACTCAACTTCAATTTTAAAAACAATTCTTACCTTGGTCAGTCACAATGCACGTTGGTGGCAAGCTAAAAATGAGCTAACTAGGTAGGTAGCTAGCTGTGTTAGCAAGTTCGTTGAAATCGTATTCTTCTGTCACCCACCATGTGAAAAACATATTTTAATTCAATGTTATGAATGTATAATCAAATAAAATGCCATTATCCATTAGAAAGCTTTTTGGAGGGGACATCTGCTCTTCTCCTTCTGAAGTCTCCGCGACCACGAGAAAATTCAATTTAATTGTCCATTGCGCTATGAAGCGGACCTTCAGCATTACGGATTGAAAAGACCCCTTACAGGCGCTATCTCATCGCCAAACAACTATGACCAGTGAGCTGCTATCATCAACAAAAAGGACCTGGAGGGTGGAAGTTGGCCTAATGTCTGTTTCAGTTTAGTGTCTGCTCTGTCAAGCAGGGGTGCTAACTATATGCGCTGGACAGCCAACTGTGTCATGTGTCTGGCCTGTGAGGAGAGGAGGCGAGCAGGGCAGGACTGGGCTAGGCACAGGCATTGCCTGGGGAGAGGGAAGGGGAGCAGGCCAGGACCGGGCAAGTCCTGGGAGAGTTGGCACTAATTAGACTGTGTTAATTAGGGACTGTGAATGCTGGATAATCACGAGACTGGCATCACCACTGGGATTGTGCTTAATGAGTGCATTCATATGAACACACAAAGACACACACACGCACGCACACACGTGCACTGCACACACGCGCTCTTCAGCATGTCTGGGGGCTCTCATGTCTTATGTATATTCTTTCTCCCTGTTGCTCTCTCCATGGCTCTCAGTGTCTCTTGATGGAGAGTCATGGTTTAGGCCCTAATTTAACTACACAGCCACAAACACTTAGTCTTGCACCAAGTTCCTGGTGTGCAGTGACTTTGAGAGTCCAAGGACAAGGCCAAACTTCCCATCTCTTCTTTAAACAAGTCAAAAGCATATTTTTGGCTCAAGAGAAAACCTTTGTCTTTTTGGAGCCACACTACTCCCCTGCAGAGTCTAGTCTCTACAGTGGAACAACAGTGCCCTCTCATGTCTTACGTGCGTGCAATATGTACAGGAACTCCATTTTTAACATCAGTGCAGAACAGTAGAGGAGAACCACTGAGATCAACACCCTGATGAGATTCTAACTAATGGTGGAGCATACTTTTAATTGACAGCTCTAACTTCACCCATAGGGAACATGCCTGTTTTTCCTTTCATGCACTATGAGGGGCACTGGTACTGTAAAGGATGATGGAAGAGTAATTTGCTATAGTTGGGAGAGAGAGAGGGAAGAACGTTACGGTGCTACATGTTTCTTGCTGTAAGAATAACTTCAACCAGGGTTCTTTGAGGACACAGAAAACAGTATGAGCAAAATAGAGCAGGTTTTTTTTGCTGAAAATTACAAGTGTATGAATTCATAACACATCTGCATGCATTATACCAAGCAGTGCTTTCTAATTTTGCTGTCGGCTTGAGTCCTGAGACATTCTGTAATTACATGGCTGTAGTCTCTCTAAATAGGCCAAGGCTGAGGGAGGTTATGTGATATCCTGGCAACGACAGAATGGTATTGTTATTTGTCCTCGTGGTCAGTGAATCAGTCTTTCGAAACAGTGTGTCTTAGTAACTGGTTTGGTGTGTTCCATGCCTGTCTGCCTGTCTCTGTTTGGTCTCTAGACTCTCTGACAGGGACAAAGAACAACACTAAGGATACTCCAACAGCCACCCACATCATGAACAACCCAAAGCCACATTGGTAATGGGATTATTTGCCACATAGGATGTCCTCATCCCATCCCCAAATGGACCTGTTCATAGCTTACATTCATAGCCTACATTCATAGCTTACATTCATAGCCTACATTCATAGCCTCCATTCATAGCCTATATTCATAGCCTACATTCATAGCCTATATTCATAGCCTACATTCATAGCCTACATTCATAGCCTACATTCATAGCCTGTATTCATAGCCTATATTCATAGCCTATATTCATAGCCTACATTCATAGCCTACATTCATAGCCTATATTCATAGCCTGTATTCATAGCCTGTATTCATAGCCTACATTCATAACCTACATTCATAGCCTATATTCATAGCCTACATTCATAGCCTATATTCATAGCCTACATTCATAGCCTATATTCATAGCCTACATTCATAGCCTATATTCATAGCCTATATTCATAGCCTGTATTCATAGCCTAAATTCATAGCCTACATTCATAGCCTACATTCATAGCCTACATTCATAGCCTACAAAGTACACATAACCTACATACTAGTACAACATGATCATAATAACTGACTAGAATTCAGCATGTTCTGCAGTGGATGAGGGTAAGGACTGCAGGAAAAAATTACTGACAGTGGATGAGGGTAAGGACTGCAGGAAAAAATTACTGACAGTGAATGAGGGTAAGGACTGCAGGAAAAAATTACTGACAGTGAATGAGGGTAAGGACTGCTGGAAAAAATTACTGACAGTGGATGGAGGGTAAGGAAAACAATAATTAAATTAGTCTTCATTATCACAAGAAATTGTTAGTAACCTTTTTTCTGATTTTATTAATTTATTTTATCTTTGAAAAGGCACAATCTCTCGGTAAATAATTACGTTTTTTGTAACAAGAACAGCACAACTACATTATATACAGTGCCTTGCGAAAGTATTCGGCCCCCTTGAACTTTGCGACCTTTTGCCACATTTCAGGCTACAAACATAAAGATATAAAACTGTATTTCTTTGTGAAGAATCAACAACAAGTGGGACACAATCATGAAGTGGAACGACATTTATTGGATATTTCAAACTTTTTTAACAAATCAAAAACTGAAAAATTGGGCGTGCAAAATTATTCAGCCCCTTTACTTTCAGTGCAGCAAACTCTCTCCAGAAGTTCAGTGAGGATCTCTGAATGATCCAATGTTGACCTAAATGACTAATGATGATAAATACAATCCACCTGTGTGTAATCAAGTCTCCGTATAAATGCACCTGCACTGTGATAGTCTCAGAGGACCGTTAAAAGCTTGCCACAAGCCACCTGGGAGACACACCAAACATGTGGAAGAAGGTGCTCTGGTCAGATGAAACCAAAATTGAACTTTTTGGCAACAATGCAAAACGTTATGTTTGGCGTAAAAGCAACACAGCTCATCACCCTGAACACACCATCCCCACTGTCAAACATGGTGGTGGCAGCATCATGGTTTGGGCCTGCTTTTCTTCAGCAGGGACAGGGAAGATGGTTAAAATTGATGGGAAGATGGATGGAGCCAAATACAGGACCATTCTGGAAGAAAACCTGATGGAGTCTGCAAAAGACCTGAGACTGGGATGGAGATTTGTCTTCCAACAAGACAATGATCCAAAACATAAAGCAAAATCTACAATGGAATGGTTCAAAAATAAACATATCCAGGCGTTAGAATGGCCAAGTCAAAGTCCAGACCTGAATCCAATCGAGAATCTGTGGAAAGAACTGAAAACTGCTGTTCACAAATTCTCTCCATCCAACCTCACTGAGCTCGAGCTGTTTTGCAAGGAGGAATGGGAAAAAAATTCAGTCTCTCGATGTGCAAAACTGATAAACATACCCCAAGCGACTTACAGCTGTAATCGCAGCAAAAGGTGGCACTACAAAGTATTAACTTAAGGGGGCTGAATAATTTTGCACGCCCAATTTCAGTTTTTGATTTGTTAAAAAAGTTTGAAATATCCAATAAATGTCGTTCCACTTCATGATTGTGTCCCACTTGTTGATTCTTCAAAAAAATACAGTTTTATATATTTATGTTTGAAGCCTGAAATGTGGCAAAAGGTCGCAAAGTTCAAGGAGGCCGAATACTTTCGCAAGGCACTGTATATTTGAGTCCAAGTTTTTGGGGTCTATCACCAGGTTTTGCATACACAACACTAACACACTGTTTAATGCAAAATGAAAGATTAGACTGTATAATGATTTCAAATAGTGAAAAATAGTTAGGCTCCACATTTCATTGATTACAGCCTAACAATTATCCTAAATATGGTATATGTTGCTTTTGGATCTTGTGCGTACAGTAGATAATAAGCAACTTCATTAGGACTAACAAAAAAAGGCATATTTTCTCAAGTCAACCATTTGAAGTTACAGAATATGTTTTGCATCACTTTAAATCCCTTCTATTGTTACACATCCATCCAAACCACACATCTAGCTAATATCACAACACCAAAAAAAAGAAACATGGACTGGAACGGATTACTTTACAAACTGTACGCTTAATCATTATTCTCAGCAATACCAATCTCTCGTGTTTTTTGTGGAGTTGAACAGTTCTGACTGAACTTTAGCACCATGTGTCTTACAACAACAGAAAATCTAACAAAAAAGCAGGCTAAGACTTACATTAAAATTACATTAAAATGTATTCATTATATTCTTTATAACCCAGAGTCTATCAAGGTTTGAGGTTAAAGATAAAACCTAAACTACAACAGTCTCAGAAAATGATACTGTGCAGGTCTAAATGTCCTTAAAAAGTTACATTATGGTCAACCACACAATCATCCTGGTTTTGCATAGTGCACAGTTAAGAATCACTAATATATTGGGCATAGATTAAACACACACACGCGCACACACACACACACACATAGCCTTGTCACGTGCTGCTACAGCACCCTGAAAGGATTGTTCTGAAAGGACCAGCTGCCAGAGTCTCTGGATACTGTAATGGTAACATGGAACTTCTCTCCAGAATACTGTAAACCCTGGACCAATGTCCATCTTGACACGGAGTCTAACTACTTAACATCAAGTCATCACAACTGACAAATAACGACAGGATCCAGTCCATTAAAGCTAAAGATCTGTCTTTGTTGCAAACATGAAATCGATGTGTAGAATTTGGTTTTCCTTTTGTAACTCAGTGGTCAGTTAGGGTTTACAGGCGACTGGCGGAGAGACGTCCAGGAGAGGGGCTTCTGCTGCGACTAAACCCCTGAGAAAGAGAGAAAGTCTGTCACACAGAGCATTTCTTGCACCTTTGGATTTGAGATGAAGTTACTCTCTCCCACTAATACAACATCTAGAAGTTGCTGTTTTGTTGTTGTACTTACCCCAAGGGCTCAGGGTATGCATGGATGTATTTTGGTGGCAAAAGAAAAGTCTTAACACTAAATCACACATGCACAGCTTTCATCTAGTGTGCTTTCCCAACCGCAACTTCCCTGAATATTTTCTTGCATCATAAAAACCCTGGGCTGACACATCTTTCCAAAGAGTTTCTTGATATTTGTGACATTATTTCAACGTGTTAGGTCTCAGTCGTCGTAGTAACTTACGAGAGTGCGTGTGGGGCTGCCAGAGCGAACAGGACTGCAGCTCCTGCTTCTGCTCCTCCACTGGAAGAAAGCAGAGAAACACCACATGAGTCATTCTGCATGTTATATTGTGATCATGCAGTAATTGCTCAAGCAAAGCCTATGATTCTACAGTAGGGACTGAAGGTGCATCAGTACCAGAGCTCCTCTCCTGGTGACTGCCTCTCCCTTCACTATGACACTGTCCCCCTCCACCAGTGCTGGCCACACATGATACGCCACCAGAGGAGCAGTAAACTCAGAGTCATAGCTACGACGATACCTGGTAAAGAGTGAGAGAGAGGGAGAGAGAGACAGAGAGAAGAGGGAGGAGATGTATATACGGGACCAGGGTGACATCTAGTGGTAAGATTAGGAATTGTACATCTAACATCATGAAGTCAATGGATGCAGACTGACTTGTTGTCGCTGTAGAGTTCTCCACCACTGGTGAAAGCCAGGTCCAGAGGAGAGTCCAGTGTCTGCATGGCGAAGGCCACTCTGCATGTCTCCCGGATGAAGCTGTTGATCAGGACAAAGTCCACCTCCGGGGGGAAGGAGATCCGTGGGTTTACATTCATGGCGTTGATCACGTCCTGGGAGAGGGAAACACATCACAATACACTCTGACACACATCTCCTATTAACAAACACTCAATGAGCTACAGTGCGTGAGACTCTTGAAATTGTAATGTAAAGGTGACTGGAATCTACAGGTTTTTGTAACATGTCAGACATTGTCAGTAAGAGAGAAAAGTGTAGGCCATACATTAACACTGGCCTGCACGTCGTAGAGGTCCAAGTTCCTGACGATATAGTCCACCACCGAGTCCTCCAGGGTCTCCGGCCCCAGGTGGGAGGGTGACAGGGTCTTCTTTACTCGCAGCTTGAATTGACGGTAGGCCAGCTTGGCTGCCTGGAAGGCCTCCTGACACACACACACACACACACAAAGGGATTAGAGATACTGTATGGTATAGGAGATTTACAGAGAAACCAGAACCTCAGATCTGACATGTCAAAATGTGCTAGGATGATAATCTCCAATACATTGTGAATCCCAGCTAATCATCACAGGTTGTACTGTATGTAGTGTTATTCCATAATGTACAGGGTTTCCAGATGTCATACCACAGTGGCAATGAAGATGATTCTCTGGACCATCTCCAGGTCATCTATGTAGCGTCGGAGCAGACTCTGGGCCTCCAGGCGCTCCACAGCATACAAGTCACTGAAGCGGGACACCAGCCTGGCGTGGCGGGACGAATTGGTGAGCTGGGCCCGGGTGGGAGACTCACTCTTCAGAGGGCTGGAGGGGCGGCTCTGTCTGGGCAGGGGGCTGGGGGAACAACTCCTCACCAACCTGAGACAGATAGAAAGGAAGAGAGGAGGGATGGTTGACTTATGCCATGTTAATATGATAGTGCCTTGCGAAAGTATTCGGCCCCCGTGAACTTTGCGACCTTTTGCCACATGTCAGGCTTCAAACATGAAGATATAAAACTGTGTTTTTTTGTGAAGAATCAACAACAAGTGGGACACAATCATGAAGTGGAACGACATTTATTGGATATTTCAAACTTTTTTAACAAATCAAAAACTGAAAAATTGGGCGTGCAAAATTATTCAGCCCCCTTAAGTTAATACTTTGTAGCACCACCTTTTGCTGCGATTACAGCTGTAAGTCGCTTGGGGTATGTCTCTATCAGTTTTGCACATCGAGAGACTGACATTTTTTCCCATTCCTCCTTGCAAAACCGCTCGAGCTCAGTGAGGTTGGATGGAGAGCATTTGTGAACAGCAGTCTTCAGTTCTTTCCACAGATTCTCGATTGGATTCAGGTCTGGACTTCTAACACCTGGATATGTTTATTTTTGAACCATTCCATTGTAGATTTTGCTTTATGTTTTGGATCATTGTCTTGTTGGAAGACAAATCTCCATCCCAGTCTCAGGTCTTTTGCAGACTCCATCAGGTTTTCCAGAATGGTCCTGTATTTGGCTTCATCCATCTTCCCATCAATTTTAACCATCTTCCCTGTCCCTGCTGAAGAAAAGCAGGCCCAAACCATGATGCTGCCACCACCATGTTTGACAGTGGGCATGGTGTGTTCAGGGTGATGAGCTGTGTTGCTTTTACGCCAAACATAACGTTTTGCATTGTTGCCAAAAAGTTCAATTTTGGTTTAATCTGACCAGAGCACCTTCTTCCACATGGTTGGTGTGTCTCCCAGGTGGCTTGTGGCAAACTTTACACGACACTTTTTATGGATATCTTTAAGAAATGGCTTTCTTGCCACTCTTCCATAAAGGCCAGATTTGTGCAATATACGACTGATTGTTGTCCTATGGACAGAGTCTCCCACCTCAGCTGTAGATCTCTGCAGTTCATCCAGAGTGATCATGGGCCTCTTGGCTGCATCTCTGATCAGTCTTCTCCTTGTATGAGCTGAAAGTTTAGAGGGACGGCCAGGTCTTGGTAGATTTGCAGTGGTCTGATACTCCTTCCATTTCAATATTATCGCTTGCACAATGCTCCTTGGGATGTTTAAAGCTTGGGAAATATTTTTGTATCCAAATCCAGCTTTAAACTTCTTCACAACAGTATCTCGGACCTGCCTGGTGTGTTCCTTGTTCTTCATGATGCTCTCTGCGCTTTTAACGGACCTCTGAGACTATCACAGTGCAGGTGCATTTATACTGAGACTTGATTACACACAGGTGGATTGTATTTATCATCATTAGTCATGTAGGTCAACATTGGATCATTCAGAGATCCTCACTGAACTTCTGGAGAGAGTTTGCTGCACTGAAAGTAAAGGGGCTGAATAATTTTGCACGCCCAATTTTTCAGTTTTTGATTTGTTAAAAAAGTTTGAAATATCCAATAAATGTTGTTCCACTTCATGATTGTGTCTCACTTGTTGTTGATTCTTCACAAAAAAATACAGTTTTATATCTTTATGTTTGAAGCCTGAAATGTGGCTAAAGGTCGCAAAGTTCAAGGGGGCCGAATACTTTCGCAAGGCACTGTATCTGAGTGAGTGACTAACAATATCAATGAGGGCCCCCTGGAGGTCTCCTGGGCACGTACCCTCAGTGCCCGTCGGTAAGTCGGCCATGATTACTACATGTTTAGATAGCTGGCTAGACAAACTAGTCTAATTTACCAATCTAAAAAAAATGACTGACCTTGTGCATTCTACTATTCTAACTCTCAACAGTAAGTGACTGAATTCCTAAAACAAATGTTGACATTTTTTGTTAAGCTTTTTTTTATTTTTTTATGACCAAGGTCTGACCCTCTGTGTCCTCAGTTGAAGCTACGGCCCTGTGTGTGTGTATGTGTGTATGTGTGCGTGTGTGTGTGTGTGTGTGTGTGTGTGTGTGTGTGTGTGTGTGTGTGTGTGTGTGTGTGTGTGTGTGTGTGTGTGTGTGTGTGTGTGTGTGTGCATGCGTGGTTGCGTGCGTGTGTGTGTGTGCGCGTGTCCTGCTCACCTCTCCTGCAGCATGCTCTTCTCTGCTGTGAGGAAAGACACCTCATCCCTCAGCAGACGCACCTGTCTCTCATAGTCATCCAGAACATCCACCTTCCTCTTATAGGTCTCCACCTGGTCACGGGCCGCACGCAACCTGACACACAGATACACACCATAATAACCTCGGAACATACACACCAATAAGCCAAAGAGGACAAATAATACTTAAATGAAATATTGTATTACAGTATTTATCCCTCACTCTGCTTTCAGCTGTAGTATCTCATCCTCGGTGGCCAGCAGAGTTGTGGCTGACATATTTTTTGTGTTGTCCAGCTGCAGATGAGCATCCGCCAGTCTGTAAATGCATTCAACATACCAGTAGGTGAATAAAACAGAGACCAGAAAGTTAGCCATACTAACGTAACCTGGGGCAGACTGATTTGGTTGGATAGAAATGTATAGATGTATAAATGTATAGTCTATTGTATAGATGAGTCATTTGTTGTATGTTTAGCGCAGACTTACTCCTGTTTGACAGAGTCCAGCTGTAGGTGAGTGGAGCACAGCTGAGTCTCCATCTTCTGCATGTCGTTCTCATGGGAGGCAGACAGCTCTCTGATCTTCCTCTCCTTCTCCACGGACTCCTGCATGACAACACTCCTCATTTAACCTTGATTATCACTGTCTTATTTACACTATGTGACAGGACAGCATAATAGAATAGAATAACTTAATGAATGTACAGTAGCTAGAACCATAAATAACAGAACAGATTATTTCACCTGGATGAGGTTGAGGCTGGTGTCGTTGGTGACAGAGGAGGTTGCCATGGAGAAACAAGTCCCCAACCAAGGCAGCAGGCGTGATTTGAGCACATCCACTCCTGCATAGTGACCACCTGAATCAAAGGAAAAGGAGACATTATTAGAGAATGTCAAAAAGAGAGGGAAGTTGTGAGAAGCTTGAACACATACCCTCTCTAGCAGTGAAGTTGAGGATGGTGAAGAGCTGACCCTGTATCTTGGAGGTGAGCTCTACCAATTCACAGCACCTGTTCAGATTCTGATCACAGGAGATGACCTAGGAAGGTGACAGACACTGTATGAGAATTATGTACCATCACAAAAGGGACATACATTTTAAAGATGTAATGTCATCTCAATTGTGGGGTCAACAATGTAGGACATTTCAAAAACAAACATTCACATGGATCATTGATTAGTGCATATCTGTATTGATCATATTGAATTGAGGGATATATATGTGCTTTTAAAATAAATTATCTGTGGCTTTCAGGCAAATGCACTGGTTGGTCTCTGGAGTATCTGTGTGATGATGCATGGGTTCTGTCAGGACAAGCGGTTCAGGTTCACACCAAAATGCTCAAGGGGGCGTGCACGAGCCACTAGCTTTCAGAGTCAGCAATGGTTTCACGGTCACCATGACGACTAGCGTCTATAGCAACCAAACTTCGCCAGAAAATCTATTTAATCGAAACAATTGAATTCCTTTAGCCCCTACAGTGTTTCAAAAACGTTCCAATCTATTGTCAATGTGATACATTGTAAAAAAAATTAAATAAAAAATACATACCAAATAATGATTCCAAATATATTTCACTATCTGGCCATAAGTAGGCTAATCAAGTTATTTTAGATGGGTGGACATAAATTCTATAGAGGAATCAAGTTCTCATGGGAAGAACGCATTTGCTGAATCAAACAGTGATTCATTAAATATGCTATTGATTTCCACACTAATATCACATTTATTATAGCCAACACTAATTTAGACAATAGCCTAAACTATTACATGGATCGAATGATTGCAATAATCATGTGTCGCCTATCTGTATTGTTGGTTAGGCCACTTTTCAGCCAACAGATTTAGGGCAGAAATAAATTATTGATGACTTACATGGTAGTCCTTGTACCAGGACTCAAGTTTGTCCTGTAGAACGCTGAAGGAAGATGTGTTCACCAGCCTCCTTAGCGAGTCGGCCATGTCTGCTCCCTCCCTAATCTTGAAAGGTTCAAAACGCTTTGGACAACCGTGGGACTTAATCTGGGGCGAGAGCGCCCGTGACAGGCGCGCGCTCCCTTTTTATACCCGCCTTAGAAATTCTTGCCCTTGCCGTTTTGTCCACCTTCGTTACAACGGGTGCCAAGTACCATCTCAGTTGTGGCAACGCTTTTTACTCATTTTACTCATATACAGATTGAGAATGTTTGCTAAAGCCACTTGCATTGTTTTCAGTAATAGTCTGGTTATTCTTGTGAGAAATGTATAGACCGTAAGCGTCTTCTGCCGGTTCTTCCTTTATGATGTAGGCGCACAAGTGAAGTAGGCTGTCTGTGCTGTAAACGAGACCATTGTAATGTCATACTGTTACACACACGTGGGCGTTGGGTGTCTCCTGCCATTAATGTCATATGTGGAAGATGTGAAACACTGAGCTTTTTTTTCAGAGCCCCAGTCAATTTCGGATGACGTCAGTATTAGTTAGACAAATCGGTTATAGGCCGTTTCTGTTTTAAGGTAGGCCTACTGTACTATGGTAATTTTGTAACACAATCAAAATAAATGTTTTTTGGTTTGTTGCTGAATGTGTTCTGTGCTTGAAAAAAATGGTTTTGGTTAGTGTGACATCATCGTAGTGTGTGTGGTCAGGTTTCCTAGGTGGGGCGACCTGTTAAAACTCATGAAAAACCGGCATACATATGAAACCTTGCGCTAGAATGACAAAGGCATAATTCTGTTAATTATAATTAATTATAAACAATTTAACTTGTTGTGTTAAAACAAACTGTTATTGGTAGTGTTTTAAAACATAATAATTATTCATGTAAACAGTTATTATATTTTATGAAAACCAGGTTTTAGTATTTAGTATTGTCCCACTTCCCCTGATTGGTGTTTGATGAATCTTAAAAAATGATCTTTAATTCATTCAAATATATTTCTGGCATTAGATATTATAAAATACATTGTAATTAGTTGTTTAAGTTGTTCATAGCATCTCTGAATCGATGTTATACACTATATAGGAAATAAACAGTATAGGATGAGGGTGGAAGGAATTAGAGGGAAAATAACAAACAAGGGTAGGAAGGAAATAAAGGAAGCACAAGGACATGGAAGAAAGAGACTATAGAAAGAGGCTACATTCATTTTGAAAGGGGAATTTGGGGGATAGTAGTGTTCCAGGATCAAGTTAAAGCTGTGCAGACTCCCAAAAGCTTGGAATGTCCCCCAATTCATTTTCCAATGGCATGGGGAGGGTTTAGTAAATGTTTATTGTCACAAAATTGTGAAAACAGTGTGTTATCTACAAGCTTCTACAAATTCTACAGTCTTATTGATTGAAGTGGGACACGAATGTAGTTCTAAGGAGAACAGTTAATTTACTAAAATGTCCCACTAACACTGAAAGCCACGCTTTAGCAAAAGTGTTGGTCTGGTAGTGTTTTAGGGGCTGTGGCATCCATACATTATCAAGTTGTGTCATCATCTCTGATAAAACCTTTATTACTTGAAATAAACAACACTTAAGTAGGGATAAAGTGATGTTAATTGTCTGTGGACTAGTATTCGGAAGCCCTGCCTGGAAGAAAATATGAATGGACAGGCTTTATATGGACTTTCTTATTTTGGAATCCTGTTGCGGGCCTTTCCCATTGGCTGGTTTAGCCAGGAAGGAACCATCTGTGATAAACATGGACTGTAGCCTACAGTGATCCAGCTATGAACAATTTGATAAAAAGGCTTCAAATTCCACCTGCTAATATAATAATTACCCTAATAAAAAACTCGTCACAAGTATTAAAACTGGACAGATATATATTATTTTATTCATTTGAATGAAGTGGTCTAGTCCACTGTCTTTCCGGACTCCGGAGCTGTCAAACGCTTTGGAAGAGGGGGAGGGTGAACATGGCGTCTGAGCAGGTCTGTTTCCAATAAGACATTATTGTTTTTCTACATTTTGCATTCCCGTTTTGCTTTCCAAACGTCGGTGGTTTAGATGTAGGCATCTATATGCACTACGAACTCATTTGAAAGGAATTACGGTATTCGGGCGGGCGTTGTAAAGCGTATGCGGAATATCCATAGTACGCTATCACGCTTCCAAGCCCTGTACTACCGTTACGCTTTTTATGATAGACATAGCTCGAAATAACGGCTTGATTGCCGCAGTTTTTCCACGGCATTGGGAAGTTTAAACTGGTTGTATTACCCCAAATCATGAAGTTATCTTTTCATCAGAGTTGAATATGGACATGGACTATTCATATTTGTTACGTGGAATATGCGTGTACTTTATTTTTAGTCATTACCTACAGACAGAGAGACCCGGGTGTTTAATTGCGCGCATTCCTCAGAAGCAACCTGTCTATCCAGCGACGCCTGCATAAAGTCTAATAAAATAGAATGTGGTGGTTACAATATGTGGTTCTGTACTCAGAGATACAGTATATTTGTTACATTGTAACTACATATGACAGCTAAATAAGCTGTCAATTGGGTTGTTACAATGTATCAACTACTAGGTCAACTAGATTGCAGAGTGGGAAAAAAATAACATGTGGTAGTTACAATGTATAGAAAACTCTTAATGTTTAATCTCACCCAGAGAGGTGTACAGTGAAGTCTATGCTTTGATTGATGGGGACCACCCAGAAAGTGTTGTTTGTAGATGTCACAGCAGTATAGCATGTTAAAGCTGAGTGAGCCTACTGAGCCTTGACATTGCTGCTGTTCTGTGTGCTGAAGGAGAGTTCTAATGGGCCTGTGAAGAGGTCCATGAGGGAGAAGGCCATGGAACGGAGGACCACCAACAAGGAGCACAACAGCAACTTCAAGGCGGGCTATGTGCCCATTGAGGAGGAGCGCCTGCACAAGACAGGCCTGAGAGGACGCAAGGGCAACATGGCTGTTTGCATCATAGTCCTGCTCTTCTTGCTGGCTCTCATCAACCTCATTGTGAGTGCCCAATGACACACAAAGCATCCTCTGCATAATGTCACCATTCTTATTTATCTGAATTCACTTTTTAACTCAGGCTAGTATCATCAGAATGTTAGTTATGGATATGTTATAACTAGTTCTGATTACGACAAATCAAGTCAATATATCTGAATCTCTGACATTTGTCCCGTCTCTCAGATCACTCTAGTGATATGGACAGTGATCCGCATCGGGCCCAGTGGTTGTGACAGTATAGAGTTCCATGAGAGTGGGCTGCTGCGTTTCAAGCAGAAGGCAGACATGGGCGTGGTCCACCCACTACACAAGAGCACTGTGGGGGGCAGGAAGGACCAGGACCTGGTTATCACCGGCAACAACAACCCGGTGAACTCAGGCAAAACACACTCGCTTAGGAAAAATACACTCACTTAGGCAACACACACACAGAAACACACACACACACACACACACACACACACACACACACACACACACACACACACACACACACACACACACACACATACACACACACACACACACACACACACACACACACACACACACACACACACAGAGAATAGATTCAGAACACACAAATACATTGGTATAAGCAGTCTATACACACACACTTCCCCAGTCTGATTAATGTATTCATACCCAGATATGAATACCTTAATCAGACTGTATGCTCTTACATGTATATGGTTTTTGTATATGTGTTCCAGGTGGTGTTTCAGCAGGGCTCCACTAAGCTCAGTGTTGAGAAAGAGAAGACATCCATCACCAGTGACATGGGCATATCCTTCACTGACCCCCGCACTCAGAACACCTTCTTCAGCACTGACTTTGAAAACCACGAGTTCCACCTGCCCAAAGGAGTCAAAGTACTCAGTGTGAAGAAAGCCTCCACAGAAAGGGTATATTCCAGGCCAACAGAAGCCATCTAATAAAACATGTAGCACCACAAATAGTGTTACTGTAGATAAAATACATTCTAGTATCCATTGCTGTCATTGATTGATTTATTTTTATCCCAGAAAAAAGTGGTAGATCTCTGAATACTCTCTCTGCTTTCAGATCACCAGCAACGCTTCCTCTGACTTGTCCATCAAAGGGGACAGCAAGGCCATCATCCGCGGCAATGAGGGGGTCTTCATCATGGGCAAGACGGTGGAGTTCAGGATGGGAGGGGACATCGAGCTCAGAGCTGTGAGTGTTACCCCTTACCCAATTTGGTCTACATGTTTATCAGGCCCTCTCCTCGGGCCCCCAAGACTTTTCACATTTTTCTTTTAGCCCTAAACTGGCACACCTGATTCAATTAGTCAAAGATTTGATGATTAGTTTACTAATTGAATCAGGTGTGCCAGTTTAGGGTTATAACATAAATGTGAAACATCTGGGGGGGGGTTGGGAAACCCTAGTCTATGGTGTATTGCATTCCATTAAAAGTTATGGTTAACAAGGTCTTTCTCTTTGCAGGAGAACAGTATTGTTCTGAACGGGTCGGTGATGGTGAGCGTCAGTCGCATGCAAAACTCCTCAGTGGGGGCCAACGTGTATTTCGACGAAGGTCTGTTGAGGTACAAGCTGTGTATGTGTGGAGACGGCACTCTGTTCCGTGTCCAGGTGAAGTATCAGAACATGGGCTGCCAGACCTCAGACAACCCCTGTGGAACGGCCCACTAAAGAGACTGGAAGACAAACTGATGTTACACCATCCATCCTGTCCTACAATTAACAGATGGTCAAGTATGGCCAGCCAATGTTGAAATACCCTATACTGCATACACATTCAAAATGTAACACCCAGAAACACTCTCTTTTTTTATGGTGGCCTTTTTGTTTGTCTGCATATCCGCTTGGCCAAAGATAAGAGCTACATACTGTATTATCATTTTGTTTTGTTTAGACTTAGAGCAGCACACTATATGAGGTAACAACAGACACAGCACTCTACCAAGCAGTCCAGTATTATTACCGGTGTTCTGGGTATTTATATTGATAATGATTTGCTTATGTATATTTCCACTGGCAGCTGTGTGTGACTCGAGTACAAGTCACCCTGTATTAGGCATCAGCCACTGATCACTTAGCCACTATATTTATGTTTTGATTATGGTTAGTTAAGGAGTAATGACTTGGAGTTAGTGGGATATGTGCAAGGGTTAACACTTAAAATAGGAAACATAATTTTAGCTTAAAATAGGAAACATACTTTTAGTGCGCCCTACATTGCTATCTACAGTGCATTCGAAAATTCTTCAACATTATGTTATGTTACAACCAATTAAAATTAAAAAACAGAAATACCTCAGTTACATAAGTATTCAGACCCTTTGCTGTGAGACTCGAAATTGAGCTCAGGAAAAATCCTGTTTCCATTGATCTTCCTTGAGATGTTTCTACAACTTGATTGGAGTTCACCTGTGGTAAATTCAATTGACTGAACATGATTTGGAAAGGCACACACCTGTTTATATAAGGTCCCACAGTTGACAGAGCATTTCAGAGCAAAAACCGAGCCATGAGGTCGAAGGGATTGTCCGTAGAGCTCCTAGACAGGATTGTATCAAGGCACAGATCTGGGGAAGGGTTCAAAAAAATGTCTGCAGTATTGAAGGTCCCCAAGAACGCAGGGGCCTCCATCATTCTTAAATGGAAGAAGTTTGGATTCACCAAGACTCTACCTAGAGCTGGCCAAACTGAGCAATCGGGAGAGAAGGGCCTTGGTCAGGGAGGTGACCAAGAACCTGATGGTCACTCTGACTAAGTTCTAGAGTTCCTCTGTGGAAATGAGAGAACCTTCCAGAAGGACAACCACCTCTGCAGCACTCCACCAATCAGGCCTTTATGGTAGAGTGACCAGACGGAGGCCACTCTTCAGTAAAAAGCATATGACAGCCCATTTGGAGTTTGCCAGAAGGCACCTAAAGGACTCTCAGACTATGAGAAAGATTCTCTGGTTTGATGAAACCTAGATTGAACTCTTTGGCCTAAATGCCAAGTGTCACATCTGGAGGAAACTTGGTACCATCCCTTCCGTGAAGCATGGTGGTGGTAGCAATATGCTGTGGTGATGTTTTTCAGCGGCAGGGACTGGGAGATTAGTTAGGATCGAGGGAAGCATGAACGGAGCAAAGTACAGAGAGATCCTTCTTGAAAACCTGCTCCAGAGCGCTCAGGACCTCAGACTGGGGCGAAGGTTCACCTTCCAACAGGTCAACGACCCTAAGCACATAACCAAGACAACGCAGGAGTGGCTTCGGGATAAGTCTCTGAATGTCCTTGAGTGGCCCAGCCAGAGCCCAGATTTGAACCTGATTGAACATCTCTGGAGAGACCTGATAGAGCTTGAGAGGATCTGCAGAGAAGAATGGGACAAACTCCCCAAATACAGGTGTGCCAAGCTTGTAGGTTCATACCCAAGAATATTTGAGGCTGTAATCTCTGCCAAAGGTGCTTCAACAAAGTACTGAGTAAAGGGTCTTAATACTGTGATAATAACAAACAAAAAAAAGTGTAATACATTTTGAAACATGTCTAAAAACCTGTTTTCGCTTTGACATTATGAGGTATAGTGTGTAGATTGATGAGAGGGAAACAAATATTTTATCCATTTTAGAATAAGGCTGTAATGTAAAAAAAGTGTGGAATAAATCAAGTGGTCTGAATACTTTTGGAATGTCCTGCACATCTGCCTTCTCATCCTGTATGTGCCAAACATTGTCTCTGTGTTTTCACAAGGGAAGAGATTGGAGTGTCTTTAGTTTCGGTGCCAAATGAAATTCATTTTCATGTGTCTATAATATCATACTGCCTAATGCTCAGAAACAGGACAATTGTAAGATATACTACAGATTAATGCAGTCAGCTGCTTGTTGTTGTTGTTTTTTGGGGTGGTATTCATGAGGCTTTTGTGTTTGTTTCAATTATACATTTTGATAACATTGGTTTGAAACAAATCATTTTGAGTGACATTTTGTGCAACATAACATGAGTGGCAGTGCTACACGTGTGATGTGTATTTACTTTGTGCTAACTGGAGTGTATATTCAATTGTTGCTACGGTAACAGTGTGGTCATCATCTCAAGCAGCAATATGGACTCCATGCCTTTTATTTATGTATGTATTCATTGTTTTCCACTGGAAAAAATGGCCATTATTTATCTTCCATGTTTGTTTAATAAAGGGTTGTGCTGTGTTTGAAAGGCCCTGTTGTCTTTTGTCAATTTGCAGTTTTATTTTCATGTTTAAAACCACCCTTTTTGTGCCCTATCCCACCATGCCCACTTGGAGGTGTTATGCCACAATTCATTTAGTGTGTATTACATGTTTACTACATTTCACACTGTAAAGGGGCTAAATAACCTAGATTTCTTTTTTAGCTTAATTCAGTTCCGATCCAGTGATTTATCAATCAATTGTAAATCCAAGCTAGGCTTAGTTGTCCTTGTTATGAGGATTCCTGGCAGCACAGTTACCTATGAAGGAGAGGGTAATAACATCCTGGTAAGACATTAACCATGGCATGTGAATGATTGAGGGAATCTGCGAAATGCTTATGCCATTTTTGTGTATGTGCATGTCTGACTCAACATGGCAGTACACACTGCAGACTTTGATCTGAAACTACAGGAGACAAAGTAAAATAATATGCTACCTTTGCCGGTGCACTGGGTGGGGAGAGAGTGAGAGTCACAAGTTCGCTTCGGTTGTATACAATGCGTACACGGAAGGGTGAGTTAGATTTTTTAAAACGATTTCATTTAGATTTTTGTTTATGACGTGTGCCAATATTGCAGTTTGATTTCTACATTCGAGAGTAATGTGTGTGTTTTGATTCCATTTGGGTGTTTTTGTATGTGTTAGATGTATTAGATTCATATTTAATACGGTATGTGTTCAGATATTGTCTTTCATGTTGAAACTCACATTTCGCTAACTTTAGTTATTCTCTCTTGTTTTACCTATATAGGCACAGGGCGGTTTGTGATGGCCGTGTCTCAGTGGATGTTCTGTGCTGCAGTGCTGCTCCTCCTCATCCAGGGGATCCAGTGTTCTCCCGTTCCCCCTGCTTGTCCGGAGTCCTGCCTTTGTCAGAAAGGTCTGCTAAACTGTTCCTTCGCTGGCCTTTCCCAGGCCCAACAACATGTTCCATCCACTGTCACTGAACTAGATCTATCTCACAACCTCCTGAAGTCCATTACCCCCTCATGGTCAAGTTGGAGGCTTAAGAGTCTATGGCTTGGACACAACAGCATCACTCACCTGTCTCTGTGTGTGCGGAGGACCTGGAGGGGTAAACATTGGAAAATCCCCCTCTCACGTAGCCGAGGGAGATGTGTGTCCTGGGCCCCAACTCTGCAGCTGCTCTCTGCTGAGAGGAACCAGCTAGAGATGATTCCTGAAGGTGAGTCTCTCTCTCACACACACAAATACATAAGGAATTGCTTCGCTGTACTATACATGTAGTTACACTAATCATGAAAATGTGACTTTGCCTAACACACATACAGTAAATAAGCACACATGCTCACACACACACATTCACACCCATACGCCTGTGAATGATTATCCTTAATAATTAGGACTTTGCTCTAAAAGAAAATGATTAAACCAGCCCTGCCAATCACAAAAATAACTTGACAAACCATTGCACAATCTTCAGCCAATCTTAGAGGCTGTTTACTGACATTCCAATGGCTCATAAGAGGGTGTAAAAGTGCAATGATTGTGTTTTAAAAGAGGGCCAAGCCTCAATCATCATTTTACAGTAGTAGTTAATCTCTCTTTGTCAACATTCCATCAGAAGAGTTGAACCTTTGAGTTGTATATGTATCTGCTGGTGACTGTGAGTGTTTTCTCCTAGTTTGAGGTTTGTGAGGACTGTGGGCAGTTGTTATGTGAGCTCTGTGAGACAGACAGAGGCCTCTCTATGCTGCTTGATATTCTGCTCACAGTCTCCCAGTGCTCCTCTAATGAAGCCCAGGCCCACAATGTCTCACTTCAGCTCAGCAGTCTCAGCCTAGAGAGAAGAGGAGACTGGGGAGACTGAAAATCATAGTGTGAAATAAGTGCTGTCAATAGAAAATCCTTGGCTTTAATCAGTCATAACAGTACACATATTTCTACCCAACCCCAGTGATTGTTTGTTGTCCCAGGCAGTGGTGTAAAGCACTTAAGTAAAAATACTTTAAAGTGTTACTTAGGTCGTTTTCTGGGGGTATCTGTACTTTACTATTGATATTTGGATAACGTTTACTTTTGCTTCACTACATTCAAGTATGAAAATAATGTACTTTTTACCCCATACATTTATCCTGACACCCAAAAGTACTTGTTAGATTTTGAATGCTTAGCAGGACAGGAAAATGGTCCGATTCACACACTTATCAAGAGGACATCCCTGGTCATCCCTACTGCCTCTGATCTGGCGGGCTCACTAAACACAAATGTTTTGTTTGTAAATGATGTCTGAGTGTTGGAGTGTGCTCCTGGCTATCCGTAAATAAATACACAACAAGAACCTTGTGCCGTTTGGTTTGCTTAATGTAAACAATTGGAAATGATTTATATACTCTTACTTTTGATTCTTAAATATAGTTTGCGGTAACACTTTACTTGACACCCAGTCCCAAAAACACAACATGACATGCTTATAACAGCTGACATAACTTGTCATAACCTGTCATAATATGGTCATAACACTGTCATGACCCATACATTTACACCTGCTGTGACATGCATTGCATTATGTTTTGTCTGGTTATGACACGTAGTACATAAGAGTGTTAAAACCCACATTTATTCAAATTCGTTTTTCCCCTGCCAAGAAGTTTCCTTTTGTTTGAAAGTTTGTTTCTTAAATCCTTTGTTGTTAGTGTAATGAATTCTTTAGTCATGTGTTTTTAGATCATATTTTAAATAGCTTGTAGAAAATACACTTTATGACACTGTCATGAAGCATTATGGGCTTCATAATCATACAAGCCAGACAGGCCTTTCATGTACATGCCCTTATATTAGTCATCAGTCAAAAAGAGGGTGTCTTATCCTGCTCCTGAAATCTGCTCCTGAAATCTGCTCCTGCATTCATCCCAGTCATCAGCAACAGAATATTGGGGTAGTTGCATGTCTGACATCAATGTGTGTGCAATTACAATTATAATTTAATATGGTCAATATATATATATTTTAAATATAAAAATATATATACACACACACACAACATAAACATACTGTTGACACGGGCTACGATGTAATGGAATCCTTTGCCTTGTGTGGTAGGTTTTGTGGGTTTTTACACTATTTTGTAGGTGTCATAACCAGCCATAAAATCACGCAATATATGTCACAACAGGTCTAAATATATGTGTCATAACAGGTTATGACAAGTTATGTCAGTTGTTCTGACATATAATGACATGGTTATGATGGTATCATAACATGTTATGACGCTAGGTGTCAAGTAAAGTGTTACCACCAAATACTTTTAGACTTTTACTCAAGTAGTATTTTACCAGGTGCCTTTAACTTTTACTTGAGTCATTTTCTATAAAGGTATCTTTACTTTTACTCAAGTATGACAATTGGTTACTTTTTCCACAACTGATCCCAGGATGGAATGTTCAGCGTAGATAAAAACAAAACGGTTACAAGTACTCTACCATGTTATTGTCAATCACTCAAATACTGTTAGACCTGTCAGTTATAGGGAGCTGTAAGGGCAGGTATACATTCATCTCTGATTGGTCGGCTGCTTGTAAAGCTCTGAGAGGAATGCTGGACTGCTGCCCATGTATAGAACAGTACAGAGGTGAGCAGGGGACTTACACCTTACAATTACTATCCTCTGTGCATTCACACTGAGGACAAACAGGGGCCGCCCCAGTCATCTGTGTAATTACACCAATGTTACTCCAATGTTAGGACTGTGTTTGTGCTTTGTCCTTCAGGCCTGGGAGGTAGTGAGTTCCTACAGGTGCTGCAGCTCTCCCACAACAGGATTTCTGACCTGCGACCTGGAGACCTGAGCAGGTGCCCCCTTCTGAGAGAGATCCATCTGCAGCACAACCGTATCTCCAACCTCCACCCACAGGCCCTGAGGGACATGCCAGAGCTCAGGGTAACTATACACATGATAACTACAACATCATAACAGTCATTTTGTTATCCTTTTCCTCCCACCTGACCATATTTTTGATATTCATGTTCATCATGTCATCCTTCAAGGTCCTGGATATGAGCTTCAACTTGTTGACCACGATCACTCCATCAGACTACCTGTCGCTGCGTAACCTGAATGCCCTGGTGGTGAGTGGGAACAGGTGGAGGTGTGACTGCAGCCTGCGGAGCTTGAGGAGGAAGATGGCCTACGACAGGGACATGGCCCTGCAGCAGACCTGGAGGGGGGTGGTGTGTACATCCCCCTCCACCCACGCAGGTAGAGACCTGCTACACCTGGAGGACAGTGACCTCACCTGCTCTACTGCTGAGAACAGGGCGGGGCTCCACCAGGATGTGACAGTGGATAAAGGGACGGAGATCCTGCTGCCCTGTGGCTCTCCAAAGCAAGGTAACACACTTCTTTCACGGTCTCCCAAACTCGGTCCTGCCCCCCCCCCCCCATGTTTTGTTTTTTGCCCTAGCACTACAAAGCTGATTCAAATAATCAAAGCTTGATTATGAGTTGGTTGTTTGAAACAGCTGTGTAGTGTTAGGGCTAAATCCAAAACGTGCACCCAGAGGGGGGGCAGGACCCTGCATTACACCAACAGTTAAAGGCCAAGTCTAGTCAAAAACGTGATTTCCCTGTGTTTTATACGTATATATTTCAACACTATGAGATTGGAATAATAATGTGGCATTGTGAAAATGATGATAATGCCCTTTTAGTGTGCGAGCTGTTTGAAAAGGCCGACTGAAATTTCAGCCTGTTTTGGTGGGAGTTTTGGCCTGCCTAGTGACATCACCAGGCGGTAAATTAGTTAATATACTAATAAGAACGAGTTCCAAACCTCTCTGCCAATAACAGCTAGTTTTCAGTTTTCCGTTCCCCACTCAGACCACTACCAGACAGTTTTAGCAAAATTAGAGCTAAGAAGCTATTTTTGTTTTCTTTTTGACCATTTTAATTGAAAACAATCACAGTAAAGTACTTAATTGTTATCCAGAAATAAAAACAGATGCATTGGACCTTTCATTTCTTTGTTTGTGTGTGTTGAGTATATAGCTAACAACCATTCGAATTGTAATCACGCTTGGCTTTATAATAGTCTCCCACTGTTTGTGTATTTGTTCTAGATTCAACATGGTGGACGCCCAATGGACAAGTTCCTGGGAGCCAGGCAGGCCTGCTGATCAGTGACATCACAGAGCGAGACGCAGGACTGTACGTGTGTGTCTCTGGGCCTCACGAGGAGTTTGTGTCTGTATTCAACCTGCTTGTTCACAAGGCACAGAGGAAAACTAGAGACACTAGGAGTTTACACAGGGAGCGGCTACAGATTAACTCAGAGTTAGGCAGCATCCAGGGGGAAGGTCAGGAGACAGACTTGAACTCTCTAGACCTCCACAGGGCTACCCAGAGAACACAGTCTGACTTGGTCCTGGCTGTCTGCCTGTCTGTGTTCATCACCTTCCTGGTAGCATTTGTAATTGGTGCTCTGACCAGACCTCTCCTGGACGCTCTCTGGAGGAGGTGCTGTAGCTGCTGTAACCGTACCAAGCAAAGCGCCTCCCCACCACAATCGGTCTCCTCTGCTGGGCAGTCCCCCTACGATAACAAGGCCTATTCAGATGAGGATGAGCGAGAGGAACTAGGGACACACAGGGAGAGGAGAGTGACATTTAGTGGACATCCTTCAGAACAAAGGGATCAGAATAGTATTCCATACTATGATACTGTGGCCAATGGTATGCAGGACAACCTCGCTGGGGAATATGATGCAACATATGAGAATGTTCAGGAGAGGGATACCTCACACCCCTCCCTTGAGGTCTATCACCCGCCTGAGGAGGAGAAGCCTAGGGCACGGGGCTCTGTCAGCTCAGGAAGCTTCCGACATGACAACCCAGAGACAGACACTCACAGTGGAGACCTCTCTGATATGTCTCTGAGTGAACCACAAAGGGGAGCTTACCCAGTCCATACCCACGGCATGGAGTTTGAATCCATCCCCGACCCAGAACAGTTGCAGGGGTGTCGAAGCTCGTCTGTGTCTTCACACTCTGACCAGGAGAGTCCAGATAAGGATCAGGATATGGACTGGCCCAAAGACAATTTGGCTCAGAGATTGGAGGAGCGCAAGACCCGGAATAATTCCTGGGAGCCTCAATCCCCCCAGAAGGAAGACGACTCCTTTGAGCGGAGTTCAGATTTCCCTACAGTTAAACCAGTTGATGTTCTACAGATCAACATTGGCAGAGTGGGTGAGATCCCTGGATTTACTTATAGGAAATCAAACATGGCAGATCCCAACCCCATGGATCCTGAGCTGTGGAATGACAGCGGAGAGAGCTTTGAGTTCCCTGATTCCATCCAAGGTGCATCGGCACGATCCAGTAGTCAAGATCTTTCAGGTTCTGCTTTTGCTGATCAGTTGAGAAAAGACTATGAACAAGCGTGGAATAAAGAAACACTTGTGAAAGAATGGAGGGAGAATGATGAGTCCAGCTCCAGCAACTCAAGTGACAGTGGGAATGAACCTACAGAGTACACTGTGAACCCAGAGATGGGGGTAGTGAAGGAGAAGGAGATTGTCCAGGATGCACTACTTACACATGATAGCACAACAGACCCTGCAGCAGCGAACCCCTATCTCAAACATGATGTCAGTTTGGACAAGCAGCACTATAAGGACCCAGTCAGTCCCTCTCCAGGTGAGGATGGATTTCATGTAAGTGAACTGAGACAGGAAGTTCAACGCTCTCATTTGTTTTCAGAACACTCTGATTTGTCCAGTGATAGTAGTGATGAACCCACAAAGTCCACAGTGAACAAGGATAGCGATGAGGAAGAGGAGGATGAAGCTCAAGTCCCAGCTGTGACACACAAAGGTCCATCTCTCAGTCTTGGAGACATTAATGTATCTTTGGCCTCAAGGAAAGCTCTCAATATTGGCTTCTCCAAGGATGGTTTTCAATATCAACCAGAGCCTGAGACAAGGTCGCCTGGCTTGGATCGAACCACCCAGAGTGCCATCAGCACAAAGGAGCCCCTTCCCCAAACTTCATTGCCCTCAGACGTGGCAAGGGTTGAAGACCCACCAGTTTCAGTCTACATCCCCAGACTCAGTAAGCGTTTAGATACTCAGCCTCCTCAGGAAGCTTCACCTGCTCCCGCAAAAACACCACCACCCTCTGAATCCTCTTCCAGCAGTGAGAGTGAAGATGAGACTACAGATAACTCAATGAAACTTGACAGAGAGGTCCCAGATGTCTCACAGAAGAATTCATCTCTCAGTCTTGGAGACATTAATGTCTCTTTGGCTCCAAGGAAAGCTCTCAATATCGGCTTTTCCAAGCAAGGTTACCAATATCAACCAGAGCCTGAAAAAACGTTGACTGGCGTGGGTCTTTCTTTCCAGAGTGCCATCACCCCAAAGGAGCCTTCATTGCCCTCAGACGGGACAAGGGCTGGAGAGTCTCCAGCTCCATTCTATATCCCCAGCCTCAGGAGATGTCTGGATATTCAGCCTCCTCAGGACACTACACCTGCTCCACCACAAACACCACCACCCTCTGGTTCATCCTCTTCTAGAAGTGAAAGTGAGGATGAGACTACAATGAATCAAAAAAGAGAAGAGAAAGCTAAGGTCCCAGATTCATCTTTCATTCCCGCAGGCATTGATGTCTCTTTTGCACCAAGGAAAGCGCTCAATATTGGCTTCTCCAAGGAGGGTTTTCAATATCAATCAGAGCCAAGTTTGACTGGCATGGGTCTAACCTCCCAGATTGCCATCAGTACAAAGGAGCCCTTTCCCAAATCTTCAATTCCCTCAGATGGGACAAGGGATGAAGAGTCTCTAGTTCCACTCTATATCCCCAGTTTCAAGAGACATGTGGGCATTCAGCCTCCTCAGGAGACTCCACCTGCTGCCTCACAAACACCACCACCCTCTGGTTCATCCTCTTCTGGAAGTGAGAGTAAGGAACTTGACAGAGAGGTCCCAGATGTCACACAAAAGGATCCATTTCTCAGTCTTGGAGACATTAATGTCTCTATAGCCCCAAGGAAAGCTCTCAATATCAGCTTCTCCAAGGAGGGTTTTCAATATCAACAAGAGCCTGAGACAAGGTTGCCTAGCTTGGATCTCTCCTCTCAGAGTGATATCACCCCAAAGGAGCCTCTTCCCCAACATCGATTCCCAGAAGGGACAAGGACTGGAGAGACTCCACTAGATATCCCCAGCCTCAGGGGCCATTTAGATATTCAGGCCACTCAGGAAACTCCACTTGCTGCCCCAGGGTCACGCCGACCTGCTGGTTCATCCTATTTTAACAGTGAAAGTGAGGATGAGATGACAATGAATCAAAAAAGAGAAGAGAAATCTCAGGACTCCGATTCATCTTTCATTCCCGCAGGCATTGATGTTTCTTTTGCACCAAGGAAAGCGCTCAATATTGGCTTCTCCAAGGAGGGTTTTCAGTATCAATCAGAGCCAAGTTTGACTGGCATGGGTCTAACCTCCCAGATTGCCATCAGTACAAAGGAGCCCCTTCCCAAATCTTCAATTCCCTCAGATGGGACAAGGGATGAAGAGTCTCTTGTTCCACTCTATATCCCTATTTTCAAGAGACATGTGGATATTCAGCCTCATCAGGAAACTCCACCTGCTTCCCTACGAACATCGCATAACTCTGAATCAACCTCTTCCAGCAGTGAGAGTGAAGATGAGACTACAATGAACCAAAAAAGAGAAGAGGAGAAAGCTAATGTCCCTGATGTCACATATAAGTATCCATCTCTCAGTCCTAGAGACACACCCATGAATGTCTCTTTTGTTCCAAGGAAAGCTCTCAATATTGGCTTCTCCAAGGAGAATTTTCAAAATCAATCATCAGAGTCAAAGTATGAGAGTATAACCACCACAAATGATAGAGGTTTTCAGGAAGATGCCAAGCCTGCTCCCAAAACATCAATATTTTACTCCACCTCCTCAGACAGGGCGAGAACTGAGGAGCCACCAGTTCCACTCTACATCCCTGGACTCTGGAGGCATCAGAATATCCAGCCCTCTCAGGATGCCACACTGGCCGAATCATCCTCTGCTAGCAGTGAGAATGGAGATGAGCTTACAGAACACACAAAGAAACCAGGGAGAGACGTCACAGATTTCTCGCTCAGTCCTGGGGACACGCCTATTAATGTCTCCTTTGCCCCAAGAAGAGCTCTCAATATCAGCCTTTACAACTCAGCCAGTACCACAGATGAGGTGGAGAGGAAGACCGGAGCAGAGGACAGGTGGGAAAGGCCAGGGCTTGGTGGTCTGAAGGCACTGTCAGAGACACAAAGGTGGGACACAAAGGACAGTTCTACAAACATGAATGTTTCTTTCTCTCAAAGGAGTGCTCTCAATATCAACTCAGACAGCAGAACAGATGAGGTGGGCAGGAGAGCCAGAGCAGACTACAGCAGTCCCATACTAGAGCGTACCATTAGCAGAAAAGACGGAGGCTTTGAGGAAGAAACCAATCCCTCTCCCCAACTGTATTTACCAAAAACATCATCCCCTTTCTCCACTTCCACTGATGAGGCGAGGCCTATAGAGTCTCCACTCCAAATCCCCCGCCATAGGAGGCGTCTAGTTGTAGACATTCAGCCCCACCTGGCTCCACCTAGTGCCCCAGGAACACCACCACCTTTCCCAGAGGGAGAAGAGGCAGCTGGTTCTGGATGGAGGAGCAGGGGACAACAGAGGTGGAGAGCCATAGATGGATTTGGCCGTACATCCATGACACAGGGAGATGAAGGAGAGAAGAACTATATGGGGTTATTGGCTGCTAAACCATTCGGCACAGCTCGTCAGTACCAGAGCGTTACCCCAGAAACCATTATGGCCACACAGCATAGTGAGATCTCCGAGAGGGATGGTTCTGACCTCACCTTCTCCACTGTAAGACACAGTGAGGCTTAAGACCGACTGTATTTGTTTGTGCTGATTTAAGATAAGTTGCACTTAATCTTGAGAAAAACGCAGCAGACGACAAAGAGATTAGAAGTTGGATTTTATATTTTATTACAGAATTATACTGTTCTTACATTGTTGTAAAATATGAGTAATTTGTGGTGGAAAACCAGACACGTTTATTGTAATGAAAATGGCTGTTTATATGACTTTGAATGATATAATAGACTGAGGGATTGTAAAGGTAGGAGCATTAAACACTGTTTGAATTTCCCAGATTCACATCCTTACCTACCTTACTCGATACACAAATCCCCTTTTTTCTTTGCCACAAAATATATATCTTCATGACACTGCCTCTCCACATGATGTGTATGCACAGACTGGTCATAGACTAGACGTAACATGGCAAACGTAAATCCGGGACCCTGATATTAGTATGATACACTATATATACAAAAGTATGTGGACACCCCTTAACATGACTGTTTTCAGCTATTTCAGTCACACCCATTGCTGACAGGTGAATAAAATCGAGCAGACAGCCATGTAATCTCCATAGACAAACATTGGCAGTAGAATGGCCTTACTGAAGAGCTCAGTGACTTTCAACGTGGCACCGTCATTCTGATGCCACCTTTCCAACAAGTCAGTTTTTCAAATTTCTGCCCTGCTAGAGCTTCCCCGGTCAACTGTAAGTGCTTTTATTGTGGAATAGAAACGTCTAGGAGCAACAACGGCTCAGCCATGAAGTGGTAGGCCACACAAGCTCATCGAACGGGACCCCTGAGTGATGAAGCGCGTAAAAAAACGTCTGACCTCGGTTGCAACACACTACCGAGTTCCAAACTGCCTCTGGAAGCAACGTCGGCACAATTACTGTTTGTCAGGAGCTTCATGAAATGGGTTTCCATGGATACCTGCCCCAATGCATAGTGCCAACTGTAAAGTTTGGTGGAGGAGGAATGATGGTCTGTGGCTGTTTTTCATGGTTCGGGCTAGGCCCCTTAGTTTCAGTGAAGGGAAATCTAAACGCTACAGCATACAATAACATTCTAGAAAATGTTGTGCTTCCAACTTTGTGGCAACAGTTTGGGGAAGGCCCTTTCCTTTTTCAGCATGAAAATGGCCCCGTGCTCAAAGCGAGGTCCATGCAGAAATGGTTTGTCAAGATCGGTGTGGAAGAACTTGACTGGCCTGCACAGAGCCCTGACCTCAACTCCATCGAACACCTTTGGAATGAATTGGAACGCCGACTACGAGTCAGGCCAACATCAGCGCCTGACCTCACTAATGTTCTTGTGGCTCAATGGACGCAACATCTAGTGGAAAGTCTTCCCAGAAGAGTGGAGGCTGTTAAAGCAGCAAAAGGGGGACCAACTCCACATTAATGTCCATGATTTTGGAATGAGATATTCGACAAGCAGATGTCCACATACTTTTGGTCATGTAGTGTATGTTATGTTTGGTATGTTTACATAAGATAGGTTACTTAAATCAAAAACAAAAAGGGAGGGTGGAAAAAGGAGGAAGGGAAGCGCTACTAAGGGACACAATAGTACATTTTGGTAGATAGAAGGTGCTCTTTGGTAAAAGGGGTAAATTGGTCATCAAAAAGAAAGGAGGACCAAGGCACTCTTTATATAATTAATTAAAATGCCTTTATTAGTATGGCATGTTCAATAGAAACAAAGTTTTAAAAAACCTGACGTGTTTCAGCTACATGGCCTTCATCAGGGAGTACAAACGGAGGGTGGTTGGTCAGGTGGATGGGTAAACATAGAACGTGAACACCTAGCAACCCAAAGGTTATGTGTTTCAACCTCATCATGGACAACTTGAGCATTTTAGCCAATTAGCCACTACTTAAAATGCTAGCCAACTCTTCCCCTAACCCTAACCATTTTAGCTAACCTCCCTAACCCTAACCTAGCTAACATTAGCATTAGCCACCCCTAGCTAACGTTAGCCACAACAAACTGAAATTCGTAACATATCGTATGAATTGAAATTCATAACATATCGTACGAAATGCTCTGAGACCACGTTGGTATGCGTCATAAATAAACCTGTAAAGAAAGTAACTGTGTTTGTGATGCCTTTGTCTCTGTTGTTCTATGGATACCTGAATAATAAGGTGCACACACTGCACATGTAGTTATTACTGTGGTAATGCAATAGTCAGAACAAAAAGACATTAGGCCTACAGTAGAGGGACCAAATATGATCCTGTGCAATTTAGGAACGCAGAATGAAACATCCTTTGACAACAATTGTTCACAATCGTTCTGTAAAGGAAAATGACAAAGCAAAAATGAAAGACAACGATAAGTTAATAAACCCATTTATACGTAGAGATAGGTTACAGTGAAAACAGACATACATACTGTACATACAGTCAGGACAAAGTTGTTCTTCCTCCTGCAATACCAATGTAGAATACCATCTGAATTAGACTTTGTGCAAATGATTAGTGAGCCGTTTAGAAACTAGCTCCATCTCCTACCAAAACCTAATATACACAAATACACTGATTACTGACAGTCAAAGCATCATGGATCACTGATAGGTGAAGCTATCATGTGTTCTTATTACTTCAGAAATTGAACCATTTACTGTACATGCTTTAGTTCAGACCACTGGGTTTGACCAATAAATGATTGACATATGACCCGGATACCACTCTTACACCACACCTTCAACACTGCACAAAACTTGTCTTCTTTCTCCAATTTCTCGAACTTTTGTTAACTTCAGTTCATGTCAATTTGTTGGAGAGACTAACAGTGTGGTTCTGTGTGTGTGTGTGTGTGTGTGTGAGTGTGTTAGAAGGGAGTGGTTGGGCAAATGCAGGATGGAACTCCTCTTCCCCAAATGAGGTTGCATGTGTGTTCCAGCTCTGAATATACACAGTCATGGTTTTCATAAAGCGTTAAGACAACATGACCAAGGATATCAAATGAAGCACAAAAACACTTGCACAAATTCCTGTACAAAAACAACAACAATAAAATAAGTATTCAAAAAAATCTCATCCATTCGCAGATGGCTCTGATGGAGAGCATGCATGCAAGGTTTCACTCTCATGACAATTGAGCGTCACATCACAGCTAGAGACAAAAGTTGACATGTGTTACAAGAACATTAGCCCTACGCTAGGCAAAAAGAACACCATTACATCACCACCGGGTTCTAAATCTAACCCGTCAGTGTCCATGGTTTTGAGACCTCTTGAATGATACATGGCAATGCATGCATGCTGGGATTGGATTTCCCCTTAATGTACAGCCTGCCTACCCTACACAACCTATTCCTCAAAGGCCTTAAACAGTCTTCCAATTATAACACTCTCAGTACTGGGGAGAGAGAGAGGCTCGTTAGTAATATGGATTAAACTGGACATGTTCAGTGGACATAACAGAAGACAAGACCAAAGCAATATGCCAGATATGAAGAAAAAAATAGAGGTACGTTTCTATTTTAACTTGCAACTTAGGCCAAACAGTCTAATTTAATCCTGAACGTATCCCTGACCACTGTGTGTGTGTGTGTGTGTGTGTGTGTGTGTGTGGGGTGCAAGTAAAGTGACTTCTATAAATTGTTAAAGAGGCACAGAGAACTCTTAAAAACCTACAGCTTAGAAACATAGATTGGTCACATAACCAATGAATGCTGGCCAGTCCACTAACGACTGACCACTGCACTGTAATAAGAGTTAATAAGCAGCACTGCTGATTGGTTAGTTGTTGTGGTATGAGGTAATCTGAAGCCTTCACAGGGGGCTACAAAGCTTTAGCACAGGCTGGTATCACAGTAAGACTAAGGATGGAAAAAAAAGGGGCTCAAAAAGCACTGGCACAAATGACTTCATCACAGTAAACTGTACAGGTGTCATCATCCACCTGTAACAACAGCTTTAATGACCATGACTAAAAGAGCACCTACTGTAACACTCAGCCATTTGACAGTGTGCTTCTTCAAGAATTCCAATTCAACCCAAACAGGACAAAACTGATAGAAACGATGGGTTCTGTAGGTTATAAAGAGTCAAGCACAGATCAAGTTCAAAGCACGGATATGCAATATTCAAATGTGACCGGGTCAAAAAGACCTTGTTTTTAAGACTAAGACCGACCGTTCAAAATGGAGGGATTTAGTTGAATTCCTCCTAACGGGAGCAAAGGGTTCAAGAGTGGATCTCTCGCACACACAAAACCATTTAGCCACTCATGAGAACACGATATCCTAACACGCAGCAATATGACATCACAGTGAGGGGGCGCAACGCCACTGGGGCTCGCCGTGTGATTACCCACAATGTAACATGGGTAGGGATCATTACCTGGAGAGGGTTTTTTGTCTCCATGGTGACCTACATCCTAATCTCGCCAGAGTGGCTTGCACCTAACCCCCCACCTCCCCCCTCCCCCCAAACCATATCGCTATCATTACCTGGATGCGCCACCTGCCATCACTGACAAGCACCTCTCCCATTTTGTATTCTTTGTTTTTAGTTTTCTCATAGCCGTTTGTCATCGTCGTTGTATTATAATGTGGTTTTGTTGCAGTCTACCTGATGCTATGACATCTCTCTTTCTTTGTACCATTCCACAAACTCATCCAACAAAACGGGCCCTGACAAAAGGAGAAAAGAAGGATCACGTTAGAGCACTGATCCCTTGTACCACTTAGGGAATGAGTGATTGTGTATTAGTGTGTGCATGTGTCCACTTACAGGCTCCATCCTCATCATAGTTACTGAGGTCTAGGTTGATTGTCCTGCTGAACTCTAGAACGTTGCACCACTGGTCTTTGTTGATAACCTTATACTTGGACTGCTGAATGACAGACAGGACAGGCAGTCAAGACATAGTGACAAAACCGTGTCAAATGTTGTATGTACGGTATCAAGTTGAATGTTACACAGGTTAGTTAGACACCATACCTCTAAAAACTGATTGAATACAGGAAACAGTGGCCACGTCTTCCCCAGGAGAAGCCCCAGCATGCATTTGGCTGTGTTCAGGTCTAAACTCCTCTGGTCCTTTTCCTACAAAATCAGAAATGAAGGTCTCTATTCAATCAGTATCACGGAAATTCAGCTTTACAGCGTGACCGAAATTTAAAGGCAATGTTCCCGCTTTAGCGGAGACTGCCTTCCCTGTAAATATGTCGGCTCAAACGGAAATGACCTTTACATTTATTCTGCGGAGTCTGTAATGCCTCACCTTTACAGATTGAATAGAGCCCTAAGATGTCTCAGAAGTCAGGGGTCAAATATGACTGACTCAATAGATGAGAGCTTCAGCCATGCAAGACACTCAAAACTAAGAGCCTATCAAAGACATACTTCCCTACCTGACGTCACTTATCCCTTGTGTTTATTTCTACAAATGGTAATAGTTTAATTTGTCTGTCATCTTTTGTGTGTTGAATCTAAACATCAACAAATAAATATACCAGTCAAAATAAATATCCCAGGGGAATAAATATCCCAGTCAGAGGAAATCTAGTGAGAATACTGCAGATGCGGCTTTGCCTCACTCACCCGAGCAAAATCGAAGGCGTATCTGTAAATGAGCTTAAAGTTGGTGGTGTCGTTTAGGACAGACCTCAAGTAGTCCAGGGAGTTCCTCAGCCTCTCTGTGGAGTCACACCTGACAACGCCAGAGAGACAAGTTAGAGACAGACTAGAGTCCCGGCTGACAGAGTACAGACTGTTGACTATAAAACAGACAGTTGAATATAAAGTAGACTATACAGACAGAGGCAGTCTATAAACCCAGTCTGGAGTCAGCACCATTTTGTACATGGCACAGCTAGAAAAGGACAAACTGTAGGGACAGACACACAGAACACACGTAGAGTAAAACACACAAACTGAGAGCAGAGACTTACTGCAGGGAGCCCATGCCTTTCAACCACTCCTGTAGGGTGAAGTAGCCCATACTCTGGGCATCCAGCTTCCAGGCCAAAACCAGCATCACCACCTGTTCACAAAGAACAGCATACACTCACATGCTATAACACAATGAAATGCTTGAGATGTTTACTTTTCAATGAGCCATTTTCATCTTTGTGCCATCTCTGAATAACGGAGCTGTACCCAACTATAACCACCAAGTGCATGCACATGTGGATGGATTACAAATGTCACCCATCTACATAGACATGACTAGCCATCCTTACATTCTCTGGTTCCACTCCAATATCTTCACAGAACTTCTCCATTCCCTCTGGCCCCACGACATCATCACAGCCTATCAAAGATACACACATATATATATACAGGGCCATTATTTATGACATCATCCACTCCTACCAGAAACAAACACATAGGATTAATCTCTGATATTATGACAGCATAGTATGCCACAGACACAACAATGCTATGACATCACAACCATAGAGAGTCTATTATATTTACATGGTGTGATATCATAATGTGGAGGTCAAAGCAGTCCCTATTATGACATCGCATCACGAAAACTATGATTGTAATCGCTATTGTTATGATGTCATAGAATTCTATGACATAGAATGAGGTAACAAAGTATTCTGACATCATCACAGCAAAAATTACAATCACAATGCGTACATACATACGTAACAATTCTCTATGACCCTATCCCACCTGCAGGTGACAAACACAAAACATTAATCTATGACATCATTTCAGCAAGCAAGAGACATCCTTTATGAAGCAATCAATGATGCCCGATTCACAGCTCTCACACAGTACAATTCAACTATGACATGAAAACCCAAATCTAAAAGTAACAAAGGTATTTACACCATTATGGGCAGTGTGCTTATATAAACTGATAGAGAATTGCAAAATGTATATTTACAAACCTTGAGTCTCACCTGCGTACTCATAGAACCACTCCAGACATCTTTTACTGGAGAAGGTCTCTTCCTCTCGGATTTGTGGTGCCTCATGTTTTCTAAAAACACTGCATTTGGAAAAAGACCATTCAGACACAATCTACGGCACTGCACACCCAGCATATTTCACACATTACTGCGGGTGCTGGGAATACAGTGTGTGACCTAAAATCCTACCGTCTAGGAGCATATCAAACACTACGATGGAGAAAAAAGTTAATCCTGACAAATAACTATTGGATGAGCTATGTGATGGAAAGTCCTCTTGCTGCTCTTTTGGATTTCTAAGCTGACAATGAAGTATGCAAATCCACTGGGGAGACAAATCACGTGTCATCACGCATGCATACCGTTTCAGTGAACAGTTGAAAATCCAGAACAAAAATTGCATGCAATTGCGTAACATACTGGATTAGGTTCTGGGGGAGATGTATGAGAAAAAAGATACTGGACTGAGGAGCAAAAGAAGGGGGGTAGCTCCACCCGCCTCTCTCTGCAAGGCTATGGGTCAAACGTACCCTCCCCTTCCCGAATTTCGATAAGACGCGCACACCCGCTAAATCAAGACTTGTTCAAATAACCAGTGACAAAAACCTGCGCACATCAACAACTGTTATTCGCTATGCCTCGATCAGACTGACAGCGTCTTTGCATCAACGCTTTGTAATTAAATGACACAGCATTTTTATTATGCAATCCAAAAATGTTTACTGGATATGTGTGCAACAAAAGTTCAACATCCACCCTTTTCTACTATTTCTGTCAAGCCCGATGCATACAATTTGATGCATACGTTGGATATATAGACCACAAAGAATGCACTGCAACTGCCTCCACAAGGTAATGCTGCAAGGCAAACACAGCGTTTATTTGGAAATGAATGTACTTCTGGTGTCGGTGTGATTGAGGTGTTAGTCATCCCCGTCTTTTGACAGATAGCCTGTCCACGAGTGATTAGTGAATCTAAATAAGTTGGATATAATTCCTTTTATTGTGTAAAACCCGATGTAACTGATGCATTCGTTGGTGTAGCAGGTTGGTAGTACCTGTCCTGGCGACTCTTCTTAGCTGACAGATCATCTCCAGTAGTGGGTCTCCTCTTTTTCCTTGGAGGCATGGCTCTGGAGCGGCAGGCTGAGAGAAACACAATACGAGAGAGACAGAGAGTGAGGAGAGAGATATAGAGAACAGCAACCAGGTTTCCATCCAACCTTTTTATGCGAGTAAATACATGTCAGATTGAAAATGTATTGACAGGCCGTGATGGAAACAGCAAATTTGTCGGTAAACTTTCCAAATGTCGACAAAACAAAACACGCTAGACAAGGTGGGATCTTTTTGCGTCGGTAAAATGTATTATGTGAGAAATGGCCATGGAAATGCCTTTATGCGCAAATAACCATCACATCGAAGTAAACTTGGGAGTCACTCGATGATATGTTGTGTGGTCCTCCCACTACGACTTGGAAAATGGTGGTGGGAAAATGCTAATATTGTGATAAAACCTGCCGCCAATTGGATCGAAACCTAGCTAGTAAGTGTCATGTGGGTCTTCGCATGCAGTGAGCAAGGGAAGGGTGTGATGGGAGGCCTGCGCTCTCATTTCCTCAAGCTTGTAACCTTTAGAGATGCAGTTATTATTTCAGAGAGAGAGAGAGGGAGGGGAGAAATAGGATGAGAGGAAGGATGAATTAATCCCTTTTAAGTATCCATCCAGGAATAGAAAAATCTATCCATGTCTATAACTCATTAATAACTAGGATTCATTTGTAGATAGGGGTAAATGTCCATGATCAAATTCTTAGCGTTTTGCCAGAGTAACTCCATAATGTAAACTGTTGGAACAGGTGGCTGGTACTCATATGTCACATGAAAAACACATAATGGTATGAGGGCAAAATGCTTTTACCAGCCTGTGCAGGGTGTGGTAGATTTTGTGGATGCTGGCCAGCGTAGAAAAATGGGAGTTCAGCTGAAAATCTAAAGGAGGAAAAGTACATTTCAGCACATCTCTATATGTAACACCACTACATCACATGCATTAGATATGGAACAGACACGCAACAGCAACAGTAGGCCATACTAAACAATGATCTGCTTCTCAGAGAAACATAACCTTCTCACAGAAATATAGGTTTCCCAGGGCACTGATAGCTGGGAGAACTCACAATCTGCTACCCACAGCCTGCCTACATCACCATGCTCCTCCCTCTGTCATAGGGGTCACATCTTTGCATTCAGCCAATAGGAATGAGAAGGTATGCATGTAACCATCTTAATCACCTTCATAATTTGCATCAAAGTAGTTGGGATGACTAAATAGTGATGTCAAACAGCCATAACTGCACATAATCAATGCCTTTCATCGTGATGGGATTGACAATAAAATGTTCATTTTTATGCTGAGCAGTTATAATCGTTCAGTAGGCATAATACCAACAAGAAATAGGTATGAAGGACTGTAGCTACGTAGATACATTAGAATACAGTAATATAATACAGTAGTCTACAGTCAGATCATGAGCAGGATTGACAGGTGAGGATTGTATTCAAACGTAACAGGGTTCACAGAACGCCAGACAAAAAAAGTAGAGTGGTCGATTATGATTAAACACCACGCCGACATGGCCTATCCAATAAAACATGTAATCTCCTCATCTGCGCTCACGAAGTGTCATTTTCGTTTTTAATCCGTTTCTTTAGTCAAAACGCTCACACACCTAGATCAACGAAAGGCCGAACCTCATGATAGCACTAACTGAATAGACTACTTAAAATAGCAATACAGACACACAACTTGCACAGAGTTTACAAAGTATCTGGAGAGTAGAGGGAGACATTATGGTTGTTGTAGTCCATTTCCTGGATCAAGGCTCTAAGATCTTGATCAATGGAGAGTGGAATTAGACTACAATTCCCGCCCTCAGAAATTAACATTTCATTCTGCACCCCTCTCCTGACACTCACCCCAACTGATGAATGCATATTATATCGATACAAAAATGTTAAATCCTATGGAATAGTGCATGCAAGTATCTTATGGTTCTCTTGCAACAGTTGATGTATATGACGCGCAGTCGGCCAGCTCTATTGCAGCAAGCATAGAAATATATTTTACAGAACTGCGTCACAATTTTCATCCTCTGTAATTTTCCGCAGTTGACTGGAAAACTGACCTATTTAGCCTACGTTGTTCCAAGTGTAACTTGCTTTGCAGTAGCACTTCATTCCCGTCCGTAAATAAGCGACAAAATAGCAGTATAATAGGTCGACAATAATTACATATTTTGCTGATGTATTCAACCGAATAGTAGCCTTTGCAACGTTAGTTGTCCTAACAATAAGTCAACAAAAAGTGCGTACATTCAGCAATAACACAGTACAGTCCCTTTGTTGCGCCCCAAGACAACACTTGGAAATACAAAGAGAATGGCAATAGACAGATAGTCTGCACATACCTCTATTTGACACTCGATTAACAGCTAAATCTAAAGGTAAACAGATAGATGCAATAGATCCGGTCGCTGTTACGTAAGTTATCAATACGAGGAGCCTAAACACACCAAAAGCCACTACTATAGCTACTTACTTGCCGCATCAGAGTGCATTTTTATGAAACACACAACTGCCTGTGTGAAGTCCGCAGACCGGCCAGTAGGCGGGACATGTCAACATAACCAATGCCCACAGATGATTTGGGTGGACAAGGAACCTAGTAGCCGCACCCCTACTCCTTCATAATAGGCTGTCTCTGGTGTCATGTAGGAAATCTGAAGACAAAGAATTTGGACCCTCCTTTGGGTGAACGTGAGAGGTCAAAATTCCAAACCAGGCCATCCCACCGCTGAAGTTCATTGGCTAGGAAAAGTACCTACGTATGTCAATGGAAGAGTTCGATTAAGCTGCCTCGGGTTGAACCGAACTATGGCCCAACACGTGACCGGGCGAAACCGGTGAGCGAGGCACGCTCTTTTCAAATCAAACAGTAATCTGCGCCGCTCAGTCGTATTGTGAAAAGTGCAGCATCGTTCAGAAACATACATCTATTTTTTCATAAAATATATGCTCGAATTTTCAAACTGGTTTTCATTGTGACGGCAGATAAAGCGTTTTTATCTTAATCAATCACTTTTGCAAGTGTTAACACATAATCATACTCGTTACTCCACGACCTTAACCCGAAGTCACTTTTGTTTTGAGCCGACTTCTCCGCCGGCCAAAACGGGGCACCCGGCTCATGTTCCAAATGGACGCAAACAACGCTAAGCCGGTTCACCCAGGGAATGCCCTGAGCATTAATCGAATCCCCTCACTAATCGGAATTTCCTCGTGCAAGAACGAAAACCAACCCACGATGGACCTTCATTGGCCGGTTCACGCAGTAGGAACCTCCCAATACACTTTGTGAATGGTGAAAATTACCTTCAGTCATAAGCAACTACGTTTGTTGTAAAATACAATTGGTTACACAGAAAACTGTTGTTTACAGAAGGGCGTGATTTTATTTATTGTTCCCCATCTGAATGAATTGTTTTTTGTCTCAAGTTCAAAATGATATTCTGACATCCCATGTTTCTGCAACATATTTGACAAGCATAATGTGTAAAGCTCAATTTTGTAACATTCTGTGCCTGGCCTCAAATTCATAAATGTATGGAACTTAAAAAGCCATGTACTTTTCATTTCAAAGGACTTACATTTCATAGCTACCTTTGCAGAATAGGTGCTGCTTGATTCCACATAAGAGCAGCCCGTTAGTTTGCTGGAATAGGTCAGCCTACATTATAGTGATGGGTTTGACAGGGCAGCCTTTGTGGGGATCTCCCAGTCACATACCAGAACTGCAGGGAAAACATCCTGTTCTCACAAGAAGGGTTTAAGGAGGAGGAGGCATTTACTAAGGGGTAGAGCACTGAGAGGTCAATACAGATTGAGTTACAGTGCTTCACTAGAGGGAAAATAAGAACATAATAAATTGTCACCTGGATTAATGGGTTAGAATGGGACAAATAAAGCAACATACACATTTTAGTCAAAAGGACATATGTTGTTCTGTGATTTTCAAATGAAACTGCAAACCTGGGTAAACAATGGCATATCTACAACACTTCATCTTCATTGAGATATTTTAGGCCCTCATCATAGATACAGCATATATCTCTGCCTCAACATAGGATAATATAAGCAGGTTAAGTCATGTAATGGGAGGGGGTTGTACTTCCTAGTATTCATATTTAAATTGTGCTTCAAATATTCTTGGAATCATATGTGAAATATTTCTTAGAGTAACCACTGTAGCTTACTGGGAACTTAACTACTCGTAACAAAAATATAAACACAATATGTAAAGTGTTGGTCCCATGTTTCATGAACTGAAATAAAAGATCCCAGCCATTTTCCATATGCACAAATAAAGGATTTCTCTCAGATGTTGAACACAAATTTGTTTACATCCCTGATAATAAGCATTTCTCCCTTACCAAGATAATCCATCCACCTGACAGGTGTGTCATGTCAAGAAGCTGATTAAACAGCATGATCATTACACAGGTGCACCTTGTGTTGGACAATAAAAGGCCACTTCAAAATGTGCAGTTTTGTTAACAACACAATTGAATGTTAATTTCTCTACCATAAGCCATCAGCAAACCGCTCACCCACACGACGCTATACACGTGGTCTGCGGTTGTGAGGCCGGTTGGATGTACTGCCAAATTTTCTAAAGCGACCTTCAAGGATGAATGGCCCATTGTCGTGCCATTCATCCGCCGCCATCACCTCATGTTTCAGCATGATAATGCATGGCCCTATGTCGCAAGGATCTGTACACAATTCCTGGAAGCTGAAAATGTCCCAGTTCTTCCATGGCCTGCATACTCACCACACATGTCACCCATTGACCATGTTCAGGATGCTCTGGATCAACGTGTACGACAGCGTGTTCCAGTTCCTGTCAATATCTAGAAATTTCACACAGACCTTGAAGGAGTGGGACAACATTCCACAGGCCACAATCAACAGCCTGATCAACACTATGCGAAGGAGATGTGTCGCACTGCATGAGGCAAATGGTTGCACCAGATACTGACTGGGTTTCTGATCCACAACACTACCTTTTCTTTAAGGTATCTGTGACCAACAGATGCATATCTGTATTCCCAGTCATGTTAAATCCATAGATTAGGGCCTAATGAATTTATTTCAATTGACTTATTTCCTTATATGAATTGTAACTCAGTACAATATTTTAAATTGTTGCATGTTGCATTTATATTTTTGTTCAGAGTAATAAACAATAAAATACCCTATGTATTCAATCAGATCCATTCAAGACCACAAGAGGGCGATAACACCTGCAATCTAGTAATCAGTCTGGTAAATACAGCCGAGGACAACACCTAAATGAGACTAGGCTGGCACACCCAAATCATTTACATTTACTGAGCTGGACTTTATTCCCAGTGACTCAAATATTTATTTGATGTATAGTTGTCCTTGTGTGACAACAGCAATGTGGCAAGAGTCATGTGACTTGAAAGCAAAGTATATGGCATATTACATACAGTTGAAGTCGGAAGTTTACATACACTTAGGTTGGAGTCATTAAAACTTGTTTTTCAATCACTCCACAAATTTCTTGTGAACAAACTATTGTTTTGGCAAGTCGGTTACGACATCTACATCTAGTATTTTTTCCAACAATCGTTTACAGACAGATTATTTCACTTATAATTCACTGTATCACAATTCCAGTGGGTCAGAAGTTTACATACACTAGGTTGACAGTGCCTTTAAACAGTTTGGAAAATTCCAGAAAATGATGTCATGGCTTTAGAAGCTTCTGATAGGCTAATTGACATAATTTGAGTCAATTGGAGGTGTACCTGTGGATGTATTTCAAGGCCGACATTCCAACTCAGCCTCTTTGCTTGTCATAATGGGAAAATCAAAAGAAATCAGCCAAAACCTCAGAAAAAAAATGTAGACCTCCACAAGTCTGGTTCATCCTTGGGAACAATTTCCAAACGCCTGAAGGTACCACGTTCATCTGTACAAACAATAGTATGCAAGTATAAACACCATGGGACCACACAGCGGTCATACCGCTCAGGAAGGAGACGTATTCTGTCTCCTAGAGATAAGCGTAATTTGGTGCGAAAAGTGCAATCAATCCCAGAACAACAGCAAAGGACCATGTGAAGATGCTTGAGGAAACAGGAACAAAAGTATCTATATCCACAGTAAAATGAGTCCTATATCGACATAACCGGAAAGGCCGCTCAGCAAGGAAGAAGCCACTGCTCCAAAACCACCATAAAAAAGCCAGACTACGGTTTGCAACTGCACATGGGGACGAAGATCATACTTTTTGGACAAATGTCCTCTGGTCTGATGAAACAATAATAGAACTGTTTGGCCATAATGACCATCGTTATGTTTGGAGGAAAAAGGGGGAAGCTTGCAAGCTGAAAGAACACCATCCCAACCGTGAAGCATGGGGAGTGGCAGCATCATGTTGTGGGGGTGCTTTGCTGAAGGAGAGACTGGTGCACTTCACAAAATAGATGGCATCACGAGGGAGGTAAATTAGGTGGATATATTGAAGCAACATCTCAAGACATCAGTCAGGAAGTTAAAGCTTGGTTGCAAATGGGTCTTCCAAATGGACAATGACCCCAAGCATACTTCCAAAGTTGTGGCAAAATGGCTTAAGGACAACAAAGTCAAGGTATTGGAGTGGACATCACAAAGCCCTGACCTCAATCCTATAGAAAATTTGTGGGCAGAACAAAAAAGCGTGTGCGAGCAAGGAGGCCTACAAACCTGACTCAGTTACGCCAGCTCTGTCAGGAGGAATGGGCCAAAATTCACCCAACTTATTGTGGGAAGGTTGTGGAAGGCTACCCAAAACATTTGACCCAAGTTAAACAATTTAAAGGCAATGCTACCAAATACTAATTGAGTGGATGTAAACTTCTGACCTACTGGGAATGTGATGGAATAAATAAAAGCTAAAATAAATAATTCTCTCTACTATTATTCTGACATTTCACATTGTTAAATAAAGTGGTGATCCTAACAGACCTAAGACTGGGAATTTTTACTCGGATTAAATGTCAGGAATTGTGAAAAACTGTATTGAAATGTATTTGGCTTAGGTGTATGTAAACTTCCGACTTCAACTGTACATACTGTTTGTAATATTATTTTCTTGAGTTCTTTTTGAAACCACTGATACATGAAATGATATACTCATTAAGACCACAGCAGGTCTTTGTACTCTGGACCTGCCCTAGCTAGCAGATTGTAACGGGTTAATGTGAAGCTGAATTAGCCGTTACAGGTTAGGTACTGTTTGGCATAGCGCAGATAATTTGAGACCAGGGCCTCTGCAGTGTTTATTGAAAAAGGGAGCAGTGAGGAGGACAGTGTAGTCGAGGAACAAACAAGAGTAAATTGAAACGTGTAGCAAAGAAGACTAGGTACAAGGAAGAGAGCTCCTGATATAGAGGTATTGACCATGGTGGTGTACCACACATAGCCTACACATCTAAACAACAAACCTGTTTAAACAGTGCCTTCAGAAAATATTCATACCCTTTTATTTTGTGTTACAGCCTGAATTGAAAATTGATTACATCTATTTTCTTCTCACCCATCTACACACAATAACCCATCATGACAAAGATTTTAGACATTTTCTCAAGCTCTGTTAAATTAGATGGGGAGCAGCAGTGAACAGCAATCTTCTTGTCTTTCCAATTATTTTCAATGGGATTCAAGTCTGGGCTTTGACTGGGCCTCTCAAGGACTTTCATAAAGCCCAGATTGGTGAAGTGCTGCAGAGACTGTTGTCCTTCTGACAGGTTCTGTCATCTCAGCCAAGGAATCTGTAGGACTGTCAGAGTGGTCAGTGGGTTCTTGGTCATCTTCTTGCCCTGTTGCTCAGTTTGGTCAGACGGCCAGCTCTAGGCAGAGTCTGGGTAGCTCCATATTTTTTTCAATTATGGAGACCACGGTGATCTCGGAAACTTTCAACACTCTAGAAATTGTTTATACCCTTCCCCAGATATACTGTATGTCTCATCACAATTTCATCTCTATCAAGGCGAGACCCAAATGCAGACACCTGAGGCAGATGGTTGGAGTCTTACGCTTACTAATCCAAAGGGGTAGGCAAGAGAATGGTCGTGGACAGGCGAAAAGGGCAAAACCAGATCAGAGTCCAGAAGGTACAAAGTGGCAGACAGGCTCGTAGTCAAGGCAGGTAGAATGGTCAGGCAGGAGGTTACAAAGTCCAGTAAGGGTCAAGGGTCAAAACTGAGAGGACTAGAAAAAGGAGAATGCAAAAAGCAGGTGAATGGGAAAACCACTGGTTGACTTGGAAACATACAAGACGAACCGGCACAGAGACAGGAAACACAGGGATAAATACACTGGGGAATACAAGCGACACCTGGAGGGGGTGAATAAAACTATATTTAAAAACAGATTTTTACAGGAACTAGAAAAAGTGTTACGGTAATGAGATGTCCACAGACACTGTTTGTACCTAATAAATATTATAGTTTAATGTAAACTTCAAATAATATACCATTTTTAGGATTTATGGACAAACTACAGCAACATATTTGGCATTTTATTAAAATATATATATTTTTTCAAAAGTAAAATTGATATAAAATGACCTGAGAATTTAATCAAGCCCCTTTCCCTGGAAATGACATGTTTTCACATTCTACCTTCTGCATTCCAAACCATCTCAGACCTGAAAATTGCTGGACGCTGTTGGTGACTGATGATGGGGGGGCAACCTGGTGTGTGTGTGTGTGTCTATGTGCATGTCTTTCTTTTCCTCTTTCATTCTCATTCCTTTTTTGCTCTGCTCAGAGATGAACAGTAGTCTGCAAATACTGTGGTTTTGTATAATTGCCCGTATTCAAAGGGTTTGTTCACAAGAGGACTTCGGACCTTTTTTAATGCCTTGTTTTCTGACCATCAGTCACCAAACGGGTTAATGATCTCCATTACAGTGGAAGTTCAGTGAGAAGGTATGATGTAAATAAAGCTGAACATCAACCAAACTGCCAACAAATAATACAGTATGACAACTACTAACCTCATGTTCCTCTCAGCTCTTCCCCTCTCTCTGGGAAGCATGGCCGTCACTGGGGGGGGGGGGGGGGGGGGGGGCTCATCTACAAAGGTAAGACACTAACATTACAAAAGTAATATTGGAATTACCACTCTGCTGTTACACAAACAAACATGCACTTTCTAATATGCATTAAAGAAACTTGTCCCATTCCCAAAACTAGCAGGTGAGTCGTGAGTCCATACTGTTTGTGGAAACCTGGTTTCTATGGTGACATGGTCACACATTACTTTTTCTGCAACTTTACAGGGACTGTTGGCCTCAGTGGAGTTGATGCTACCTGCCTAAATGGTGGCAGATGCTGAGTTGCTGGATAAACAAATGGGCATACATGTTGATTTTAGCATTTCATGGGTGACAGGTAGACTGAACCTGTATGTAAATACGATATCAGCTATCGTGGCTTAAACTTTAACATGCCAGTGGATTATCATGTATGTTAAAGTTAAGGCACATGAATGGTGTGTGCTGGTGTGAGTGATTAATAAAGCTAACGTCTGATTGGGAGTCTGTTGGATGACTGGTGTGATGTGGTTGTTGAGCGGCTTCACTGCAAGTATATTGTATGTTTTGGATAATAAATAAATAAGATTTTTGAAAAATGTAATAAATAAAGCTAACGTTGGTGAGTTTAAGCATTAGCAGGATCCTCTGTCTCTTTTATTCACTGCCACCATGTGTGTGTGAAGAGTGTAAGAGACAGCGAGTCCCTGCTGCACCTGCACCTACAGAGAACATGCAAAGCTAGAGGTAAAACACACTCAATTATAATGATCCTCTATTCTCCCCCCCAGTAAGTTTGAGACACCATGGAGTCCAATCCAGGGGATGTCACAACTACTCCCGCTCCTCCCCTCCGGCATTAGACGTGGCCAGTATACTAACCACCGGTCCTGGGATCAATCATTATGTGCACCTGCACGTCATCATGAGGCACACCTGGACTCCATTACCTCATTTATTACCTCCTCTATATCTGGCACTCCCTCAGGCTCTTTCCCCAGTCACTATTGTTCCTGTGTTTATGCATAGACTCTACTGTTATGTTGTCTCGGTCCATTCTTGTTTTACTAAACGGCTCACCTGCTTCTTGACTCTGTGTCTCTGCTACAGGATGCTGTGCAAATGGACTTGACGAAATGATTGTGTGTGTAGTTTTACAAAAAATAAAGATTGAGTATTTACCTCAGTTAAACACCTTGTTGATTTGTGTTCAAGTTTGTGTACTCAGGATGAAACCATGTAGCAGTCCTTGCCATAGCAGCATTGTTGAACAGATTAGATGGCTTTGCCATGTTCTCTTTTAATTATGAAAGTTAACGATCAGAAACCCTGAGCTGTGCAGGGCATGTTTATTGACTGAGTGAAAATCACTTGGACTGACTTCTACTTTGACACGCACACACGTGTTTGTATGTCTGTCATCCAAACAAAGCTAGCATATTTGTAGCTTCGGCCTTTGTGGAGTCCAGCAAAATTAAGGCAGTAATAAAAACATTTTTTTTTAACATTGCAATACATTCAAAGATTTTACAACATTAAGTGTGTGCCCTCAGGCGCTTACTCTACTACCACATATCTACAACACAAAATCCATGTGGATGTGTGTGTATAGTGCATATGTTATGTGTTTGTAGAGTGTCTGTGCCTATGTTTGTGTTGCTTCACAGTCCCTGCTGTTCCATGCGGTGTCATTTTATCTGTTTTTTATTTATTAAATCTAATTTTACTGTTTGAATGAGTTACTTGATGCGGAATAGAGTTCCATGTAGTCATGGCTCTATTTAGTACTGTGCGCCTCCCACAGATTGTTCTGAACTTGGGGACTGTGAAGAGACCTCTGGTGGCATGTCTTGTTTGGTATGCATGGGTGTCCGAGCTGTGTGCCAGAGACAGCTCGGTGCATTCAACATGTCAATACCTCTCACAAATACAAGTAGTGATGAAGTCAATCTCTCCACTTTGAGCCAGGAGAGACTGACATGCATATTATTAATGTTAGCTCTGTTCGTGCTGACCTGTTCGGAGACAATTGCAATTTTCCTAAGTCCCTCTGTATGTGGCACCTAACCACACGGCTGAAAAGTAGTCCAGGTGCGACAAAACTAGGGCCTGTAGGACCTGCCTTGTTGATGGTGATGTGAAGAATGCAGAGCAGCTCTTTATTATGGACAGACTTCTCCCAATCTTAGCTACTGTTGTATCAATGTTTCATCATTACAGTTTACAATCCAGGGTTACTCCAAGCAGTTGTCTCCTCAGCTTGCTCAGTTACCAAATTAGCATTACAAGATTTAGTTGAGGTTTAGGGTTTAGCGAATGATTTGTCCCAAATACAATGCTTTGAGTTTTGGAAATATGGAGCATACAGCATGAAGAAGACAAATGACTACAGCCGGCAGACCCTACCCAAACCAATTTGGTTTAATAATCAACCCAATTGTTTAACAAAACATAAGCGGAAGTAAAACAATATGCGTTGCAGGGCTATTTTTCATGTCTGCTGTACATGGTGGATTTCTGCGGTGACGGCGCCACATCTTACTGAAAAGTCAACAGACCTGACAGCTGGGCAAGTCTGGTCCTGGAGGAAATCTCAGTCAACACATCCTTTGTTATGTTACTTTTGACAATGCTGCGAAAAACCAAGTGAGGGGACCTATACATTACAATTGAATACAGCCAACAAACTTACTAATAGCCTGTTTCCATCCCATCATTTTCGTTCAAATGTAAAATGTTCAGTATTACCAAAGTCAGCTCATACTTTTTTGAAGGTTTATCTATAAATCCTATTCCTAAATGAATACATAAATATTTTTCCATGTCAGTGAATAATTCCATTCTTTGATGTCATCTGGACCTTTTCTGGTGTCAGGTTCTTGTGCTGAGGTGACCGAGATCCCAGATTAGAATGCCTGGGGCAGCAGGTAGCCTAGTGGTTAGAGCGTTGGACTAGTAGCCGAAAGGTTGCAAGATCGAATCCCAGAGCTGACAATGTAAAAATCTATTGTTCCGCCCCTGAACAGGCAGTTAACCCACTGTTCCTAGGCAGTCATTGAAAATAAGAATTTGTTCTTAATGGACTTGCCTAGTTAAATAATTATATTTTTTTTAAAGCTGAAAGTCAAGGGCCTCTTTTTTAAAATGTTATTTATTTATTTTTTCCTTTATTTAACTAGGCAAGTCAGTTAAGAACAAATTCTTATTTACAATGAAGGCACGCCAAAAGGCAAAAGACCTCCTGCGGGGACGGGGGCTGGGATTAGAAATAAAAAATAAATAACATATAAATATAGGACAAAACGCACATCTAGACAAGAGAGACTACACAAAACTACATAAAGAGAAACCTAAGACAAAAACATAGCAAGGCAGCAACACATGACAACACAGCATGGTAGCAACACAACACAACAACATTCTTGTCTCTAATAATGGACAATTCTAGAAAGCTGCTATTCATCTTCACTTTTGACACTATATTATTTTGACATTTATTATTTTGGGAACATAGCTGTAGACGGTTTGGTTGTTTGGCAAAAAAACGACATGTGCGCAACTATGGGGAAAACAGACATGTCTTATCCTTGTTACTAGCTATCTGGCCATCCAGAATCACAACACACGGACTCCTGTCACACTGAAGGGTGCGCATCGTTCTTGTGACGACGTCAGCCTCAGCTAACCCGTCTATGTGTCCTTCAAATTAGTATGGCATGATTGCATAATTAGCAGAGTTCTTGTGTATTCTGCATGTGCCTTCTCCTGTTACAGCAGCTGATCAATGGCTCCTGAAAGAAGACTATTCACTCGACCCATGCATCTCCATATTGGTTATTTTTACACTGTTGAGGCAAAAACAAAATAACCACACAGCAAATCTGCTATATCTATGCATTGCAGTTCACTAATGCACCCGGAATATTGTGTTTAAATCAACAATTATAAAGGCTATACGGTTAATTATTGCTACAAACTACAAAGCAAATGCTAGTGTATGTTATCATGTGCCTTAATACAGACACCCTGCTCTGGCACAATAATTTAAACTGATGTCCAAGTATGTGAGCACTGTTAACACACTGAATAATCTATATAGTCAGGCCCTATCCTCATTGTTATCAACATATGTGAATAGTCCCAAATAATAACAGATCACTGTGAGGAGTGAGTCACCATCTCTCTTTGGGAACAGGTGTTTCAGCTGGGGGCTTGAGCTAAAAAAGCCTTATTAGCATCTCCCAACCCTGATTGGTTTTGAGGAGCAAACCTGTGTACAATAAAAATCTAACTTGGTAAGACGTCAAAACAATAACCTGTTACCACAATAAAGGCTCAAATGACATGATGAATATTCATTCAACAACCAAACGAGTGTGTGTTTGAGGGGGGCGGGGGGATTAGACGCCATACTGACTGTTGAGGGATATGACGTTGCCCTTGCTTTAGGGCTTCACCCAATGGAGAATTCTCCAGATTGTTTACATTTCTCCTGACTTAACTTTGTGTAGGAGTTCTTTCCGCCAATGTATCCAAACAGACCAGAAACTGAAAAAAGACACCACACAAACACAAAAATGAATATTCCCAAAGACATGACAATGCTTCATATACATTTTGAATTCCAGCAGGACACTGACAAGCCACATATTCATTCAGTCGACATTCAAACCGGTTATAGACTATATGAATGCAGCTGCCACTGTATTGAAGCCATTGGACACAGTTTATCTTTGAGCACTATGCTTTATTACGGGCGATAGGTTCAGTACACATCACTGCATTCAGTATCAGCATGTAGTCTGGCCCTCTTTGAAGTCTCGTAGATCGATTAATTGCACTCTTTTTGTTTTTAAAGCTCTCCTGCATAAACTTCTGCCGTACCTTACTTCATTGTTAACTTGTTAACTGGTATGAGATATCAGACCCGGTCTCAGGGATGGCTAACTCTCCACTGAGTTGGGTAGATCTGGTTGCAATTTTTTTGCACCTTTTGTGTGGAATGATCGCCAATGCATTTTAACATTTGAGGAATTGGTGTCTGTTTTTTAATGATTGTGTTGTCCTTTTAATGCATTGATGTATAATAATGTGTCTTTTTATGTATATATGGATGTGTAGTTTAATATGTCTATTGTATTTTGATGTGTATTGTTGTGTTAAACAGGGCTCGTCTGGAAAAGAGACCTTGGACTCAGCATTGGCTCCCTGTCAAAATAAACATCTGCCTTTACTTACTAGCTACTTTAGGCAGGTAACCAAATCGTAATGAGGGTGCAAGGACTCTTGGAAGGGAGATATAGAAAGGGAAGTAAAATACAATGAAAGACATTAGGCTGATATTTGAATCACAATTTTACTGGACTGAACATTAAACTCACCTTTCATTACTAGTACTTGAGCTACAGACACTGCCACAGCAGTTATTGGAAAGACTGAGAATAAAAAATGTTGTCATAAGTGCATACAGAATCCATACATCCTTATAGCTCTTTATTTTAACAATGCATGCCCAAAACACTTCAGTAGCTATATGATTGAGTAAAAGAGAGCTCAAGAGAGGAATAGAGAGGGGAAGATCTGGTATGTCTACCAAATGGCACCATGTTCCCTTTATAGTGCACTACTTCTGACCAGGGCCCATACGACTCAAAAGTAGTGCATTACATAGGGAATAGGGTGCTATTTGGAACATAACCCTGACCTTTGGCATCCTTATGCTGTAGCATGACTTACAAGCTTACCGCGCGCGTGCATCCACATGCAGGTTGATTTTGTTCACCCAAACCAGAAGCAATCAGGACACGCATGTTGAAATATTCATTTAGGGACAGGTCAAAAAGCATTAAACATTTATGGCAATTTAGCTAGCTAGCTTGCTGTTGCTAGCTAATTTATCTTGGGATATAAAAACATTGAGTTGTTATTTTACCTGAAATGCACAAGGTCCTCTACTCCGACAATTATTCCACACATAAAATAGTCAATCGAATTGTTTCTAGTCATCTCTCCTTTTTCCAGGCTTTTTCATCTTTGAACTTATATGGTGATTGGCATCTAAACTTTCAAAGTATTACTACACCGACCGGCAACACAGTTCGTCTTTCAATCACCCACGTGGGTATAACCAATGAGGAGATGGCACGTAGGTACCTGCTTCTATAAACCAATGAGGAGATGGTAGAGGCAGGACTTGCAGCGTGATCTGTGTCAGAAATAGAAAGGACTTCTATTTTAGCCCTTGGCAACGCAGAAGCTCGCGATCAGTGTGGGTGGAATAATTGAATAACATGGATTTCAAAATGTATTTTGCAACGCACGCGACGCGAGAACTGTGGTCAGCCTATAAGGCTTCTTTTTCTTCTTTGGACTTTCATAGTATTACCATGACGACGACCGACCTCAGTTCCTCTTTCAATCACCAACGTGGGTATAACCAATGAGGAGATGGCATGTGGGTATCTGCTTCTATAAACCAGTGAGGAGATGGGAGGAGCAGGACTTGCAGCATGTTCTGCACCAAAAATAGAAGCAACTTCCATTTTAGTGCCTGGCAACGCAGACGCTCATTGGTGCGCAATGATTGAATAACATGTATGTGTACATTTATTTTGCAAGCTTGCGCACGGACGCGAGCGGTGTGGTCAACATGTAATTAAGGGCTTGTAAGTAAGTATTTAACGGTAAGATCTACACATGTTGTATTTGGCACATGTTGCAAATAAAGTTTGATTTGGTTGACAGAATGCCAAGAGTTTGCAAAGCTGTCATCAAGGCAAAGTGTGGCTACTGAAGAATCTAAAATATATTCTGATTTGTTTAACTCTTTTTTTGGTTACTACATGATTTCATGTGTGTTGTTTCTTAGATTTGATGTTTTCACTATTATTCTACAATGTAGAAAATACTACAAATAAATAAAAACCCTTGAATTAGGTGTGTCCAAACTTTTGACTGGTACTGTACATCTAATTTTTGCTTATAGGGGCTTATAAACCCAGGGTCGTTACAATATCAAACCATAGCCAGTTAGCCACATGCCTAAATACTCATGCGCCCTCTGATATCCAGCGTTTACGCAAGGTATGCCGCGTTCAGAACAACTGGGAACTCGTGTACGACTTCAGTGCGTTCAAGACCACTTGGAACTTGGAGAAAAACAGGGAACCTGCTGTTGTACACCACCACCAGAGGGCATCACGTGTACAGAAGCACACCTTGTCCAAAAGCATCAAAGCGTCCGGGGAGCAGGGGGATAGAGAGCAGCCTTGTGGCTAATGCCGCGTTCACGTTCTAAGTCGGAGCTAGGAAACTCAGAAATGTCCAACTTGCTAAGTGATTGACTGCAGCATGTGTACAGCTCAGCTACAACCAGTTAGCAAGTAGAACATTTCTGAGTTTCCGAGTTCCGACTAGCACTTGAAATTTTACACTGCGGTAGCGTCAGTTTGAAAGCCCCTTTTACCACTCATTCTCAGGGACACCATCCAGTCAATGCAGAGACGTAAGTTTGCCAGAGGCAGAAAAAATGAAATAATTGATACAATAGGTTTATACTAATCTTAAAATGCATGACAAACGGCAAAATCGATAATCAATGCCCGAATATGTCAAAGAGGACAATGTAGTGTAATTGCAGACCACAATTCGGGGTGTTTCTTGATGTGGGCGTTCCTTGATATCATAGATGATTTGTTAAAGTTGTAGGTTGGGATAACGAGGACAATTCACGTGGCAGGTTAGGAGGATAAAGATTAAGGTTAGGAAAAGGGTTAGTCTTAGTTATAATGTTACATTTGTCAACAATTGTTGTGCCCGAAGCGAAATTAACGACCACGGTTCAATAGCGAGCAACAATGGGAGTAACTTGACGTTAAGAAACGCCCTTAACTGTGATCGGCAATTACACCCTTCTCAAAGAGGAGGGTAGTTGTCATTGGACGAGTTTTAGGTCTTTGAAAAAAATGAACGTTCTAAAAAAAGAATGAAAGGAAATGGGAGGTGGGGACACAGACAAATGTTGAAATATAATTTCTGCGAGGCCTGTGAAGCTTCACTGTTGGAAAAAGCTAAACTAGTTTAGCATGCCAAAGGAGTTGGATTGCTAGGAAACAAGCTAAGCGCACTTTGAAAGAGGTAAGCTCGGCCGAGATTTGAAATACTCGGTCCCACCACAGATAGCTAGCTAGGCAGTTCAAGTTAGCAAGCTAATTTATGAGTAGCTAACGTTTCGTATAAATGGATTAGTTAACGAATTGCTTCGATAACAACTAGCAGCCGTTAACTAACCGTTTGTCTGCCATAGGTTGCAGTTAGTTAGCTGGCTAAAGCGCACCCACATTGCTAGTTAGCTCACGTTAGCCCGGTTAACTAGCTAACATTAGCTATAAGCTATTTATTTTCTAGGTAAGTTAGCAACATAGGCACAGATAGAACAATGAGCTATGAGGGTTAGTTATACAAATCTTTGCATAACCTTAGTTAGCTATGTTGTCAGGATTTTGGCAAGCACCAGAAATACTTGAATGAGTATGCTACAGTTGTCAGCAAGCTAGTTATGGTGTCAGAAACAAATTCCACGCTAGCTAACATTAACCAACCAGGCTAACCGTTAGCTACGATGCAATATAGAAGACACAGCACAATGATAATGTTGGTACAGTAGCAAGTTCGCTGTTAGTTCATTATGTAACGTTAGTTATAGCGAACTATAACCCCCTGTTTCTTTTGTTTTGCCTCTGTCCATCCGTTGATTTACGTCCCGTAAATTGTTCCTGACACAATGTATTGGCAATTTGACTGGCAAGGATACGTAGTAAGTTACTAGCTAGGATACCACTAATGTTTAAGGATAATCAGCAAATATCCATATACACTTGTTATTACACAACTCAATCTTACTTCGGAAACGCCTTTACTTTGTCATGCCAATATACCCCAAAATTGTATTCAATGCTAGTTGTGTATGCCTAGGCCTGTAGCCCAACAACAAGGAATATCTTTCTCTCCCCCAAAGATTAAATTCTCTATCAATATCATTGCTGGGTGTTTTTTTCACTCTACCTTGATGTATATTCTGTAGGTGCTAGATATAAAGTTAACCTCCAATCAGAACTGTAATAACTAACATTCTGTAATTGCTACTGGGCACTCTTTCTTCCAAGTGTGTAATTACAGCAACAGCCAAGTTGTCCTGTTTAGCAGCTGTTTTTGTCCCCCTCTTAAATTGGACCACATCCAGGCTGGCATGGGAACCAAACATCAGTGTCTGTGAAAACGTTTGGCAGTGTACACACTGCACAGTAAAGATCAATCATAATAGGGTCGGTCGCCTGTCTGTCTTCTGGTGTGTTTGTACTGGGAAATAGTTGTGTGTTTCATGTCTAACATTCTTAGAACTTTATCTGCTCTGTTGAGTGCAACAGACAGACAATGGGGAGTTTGTTCTTGTTTTCTGGAGGCAAGCATTGAAATGAGAACACAGACACACAGAGGAATCTGGTCACTTTGCAATGAGCCTGGAGGTGGAGAGGGCTGAACTATTTCAGACGTGGCCTGTGGACCCCGAGGCCTTTACAATGCACTTCTCATCTGGAGAAAAGTTTGTCTGTGTCACTCCCACATGGGTGTTGTACATGCTCTGAATAATCAGTAACCACTTAATTCAAGGACTGGTGCTCTTTCATTGTTGAATAACAGGCCACATCTTACATAACGTACAATGCTGATGCATCATAATGGGTTAGAATTTATTATTTTGATTAAAAAAACATCACTAGATTGTCATCGTCAGGACAGGAGGCTGTTAGTTTGTTAGGACTAGTAGCAGTCTGGTTTGTTGTGGTGACTTTAAGGTGAGTGTAAGGTACAGTGAGGTCCCTGTCTGTCCCATCCCATACGTGTCTCTCGCTGTGTGGTTGACTTATCCTCCCGGCTCCACCCTGCAAGGATAAGCATCTGATGGCAGTACAGGTGTGATTGCACTGTACACAGACACACACACTAGGTCTATGTGCATAGAAACAGCAGGGAATACCTCTAGATTGCAGAGGGGCATCTATTATTCGGAGCATAATTCCAGGGAATGTGTGATTTTGGTTTAATCTGGTAAGACATTAATGGCATTGAGTGTAGGGATGAAAGGCCAGGCTCACTAAGAATGGCCCTGACAAAGCATCCCTGGCTCCCCTTTGCAAGGAGTTAACTTTGCAGCTTGTCCTCATTTATTTGTGCTGTTATCAAAATAGTTTCTATCATACACCAAACATGTGACCATCATGACACGTTTGAAGAAACACTTTCCTCTGAAATGTCTCTGAGGTTGTGCAGGTATTCATGGTCTGAAAACAGAAGTACTGTGTTCTCTTTTCATACCAGCATTATGTCATGTCTGTATAATTCCGATGAATACGACTTGATTGTCGCTAAGGATTTGCCCACGCATCAGGTACATGGAATGAACAATGTTAATACCTTGGTACAATTGAGCAAGGTCTCTCAAATTTCAAGGTGGCATGATGTTTTTGAAGACCACTAAGAGCTGGCCTCTGGTTGAATGGTTCTCCAACAACAAGGAATATCATTCTCTCCCCCAAAGATTGCATTCTCTATCAATATCATTGCTGGGTGTTTTTTCGCTCTACCTTGATGTATATTCTGTAGGTGCTAGATATAAAGAGCTGGTCTCTGGTTGAATGGTTCTCCTGTCAGGCCATGGGCTTGTCTCCTCTCAGGATGAGCCAGAGGGCCATGGATCACTTATCACTGGAGTGTGGTGGTTAGATTTACAGGAGCCAAATAATAACTGTGCAGTAAAGAGCATTTCTCTTCTTATTGAGCCCGGTGTCGCACTGTTTCTCCTGTCCCATCAGACTGACACTATTGTCCTTCCCCTCTCTTACTGCTTTGTCCCTGTACTGACCAACTGACTGACACTTTTTGCACCTCTGCCATCTGGTAAACAAATATGATGCTTTCCATTATTTACATACAGGGAGCTCATGGCTGCACATATCTTGCCTTGCTTCTAGACTCTCTGTAACACCTGTATCTGACTGACCTATGACGTCTCAACAGTTCACCTACTGCCTTATCAAGAGAACTTAAAGAGAACCTGGATTTAGAGTGAACTACATCCGTCTGTATTCTTATTACCAGTTGAATTACAGCCTGTATTTGCTTGCCTGGTGACTGTGATGCTGGATCTACTGCCAAATGAGCTACTAAACCTAACTGAAAAGGTTGGAGGCATGACTGTGTTTGCTTGGAGCTAAATAATTAATCTGAACTGCTGCAGTGGGTATCCACCGGCAATAATGAAGAGCATGTTAAACTGAAAGGTCATGCAAGTTACTGTTTAAATAGTTGGTCTTCATCCGACAAGCCCCCCCCTCCCCCTCGAGTCATAGGATCTCTCTGATTTTAGGATCACTTTCTCTTTGGATTCTAAGGCTGTGTTCTGTAATACACAGAAATGTGGGGTAAATTCAGCTAGAAATAGCCTATAATTGGACCTTGCCGAGGCAGATTATTTTTGGGTCGGGAGAACTGGTTTGGAGCAGGATAATTAATGTTTGGGACTGACTTCACCAAAGAAACCACCCTTTCCTTGGCCCAAGGAAAGCCAACTCTCTACCTCTCACACCTCATACAGTGTGCTTGTGTTTGGATTGGAACTTTCAGGGATGTGTACTAGGCTTAACATACCTCTATTTTTAGAAAGCACACTAGTTATGTGGAAGAGCATTTAAAACACGCAAATAAGGGGTCCTGTTTGGGTGGTAGAATGAACGCCTTCTCTGTCAGAAGCTAGTGATGTTTCCGATTCATAGGAAGGTAGTGATTATGCCAGGGCAAAGCCTGTCATTTTAGTCCTGGTGAACCAGATGTACTTAGTTCTTCTGTCTTTTTGCATTACCATTACAGAAATGGGTGTGGCTCCATGTGTAAAGCACAACACATGCCTGTGTTTCGTACCTGGATGATTGGGGTGTAATAATAGTGAGACCTCACCCCAGTCATAACTGCACCAGTGAGATCAAGATAATACAGTATATTCTCACTTGTAGATGAGATCAGCATCCTGTCTGACCTAGAAAACCCTGGGGGATTTCAGTTTCACTTAACCATTCATCAGGTTGGTGCTGCATACTGTGGTGCCCTTTGTTGTCCAGGCTTCTTACTCTCACCCCACGACAGTCTATTTCAGCACGTCTGTCACAACCGGTCATAGTGTGTAGGTAGGCCTAGTTACGTAAATGTCAATGTTATTATTTCCAAGCTGCAAAATGCGTGAGTGCAACTCTGTACTTCTGCTGCTTGTCATGGGTCTATATAGAGATGGCAGGGGTTCCGTTAGCTGCCTTTTGGGCCCCAAATAAATGCATAACTGATTAAATTGGCGCTGATCAATTGTCCGGGAGAAGGAAAAAAATAATCCCTTCATTGATTGAAATAGCCTACCAGTCGATTTATGTCGTGAGCTGCTAATATAGCTCAAATAGCTGTTTTAATGAAGCTGGACTGAAACGTGATTTGATAAGCACAATCATTGCGCAACAATACATTTAAAAGAAAGATACTTTTATTTCTCAACTGGTAATTGAAGCGCGCTTCCAACTAGGCAGGCTTCAGCGCGTCACACGCCACTTTGCAATGAGCTGGAGGCAGCATGGATTTAAAAACATTTACGTACTTGTTTGAAGCTTGAACGCTTTACTACATACTGGGGCATGTCTTACCTTGCTTCAAAGTAGTCTAGCAAAAATTAAACCAAGCGGGCAGGCAATTATTTTATAAAGACTTCCATGTGCCATTGAAACCAGTAGCCTTTGTCTCTCATATGCTCTATTTATTTTCAAATCAACTTTCATTTTCCAGTAGCCAAAGGCACAATCCTAGTCATATTAGCAACCCATGCTAGTTGTTGCATATTTTAAATCTCCTCTCTTTCTAAATTTCTAATGGGATATTTATCTGTCACATGAAACCGCTCACAATGGCGTTTTACGCTAGTTTCATTACACCGAACCCAAACCGGCTGCGCGCGTGCGCCATCGTTCAGACATTTATTTTGCCCCCCCCCCCCACCCCACCAAACGCGATCACGACACGCAGGTTAAAATATCAAAACAAACTCTGAACCAAATTACATTAATTTCGAAAATCATGAAACATGTATGGCAATTTAGCTAGTTAGCTTGCACTTGCTAGCTAACGTTAATTTGTCCTATTTAGCTAGCTTGCTGTTGCTAGCTAATTTGTCCTGGGATATAAACATTGAGTTGTTATTTTACCTGAAATGCACAATAACCTCTACTCCGACAGACAACGGCCAACCGAATCGTTTCTAGTCATCTCTCCTCCTTCCAGGCTTTTTCATCGTTCAATTTATATGGTGATCCATCTAAACTTTCATTGTATTACCACAACTACCGGCAAAACAGTTCGTCTTTCAGTCACGTGGGTACCTGTTTCTATAAACCAATGAGGAGATGGGAGAGGCAGGACTTTCAGATTTATCGTCCCACAGCTGTCCCAGAGTCTGGAATAGGCTAGTTCTTTCTCGCGCAGAACGACACGCTGACCAATGGAGAAGGCAAACATTTCTACTATGGGTCATAGTAGATTGACATGCAGTGCATTCGTAAAGTATTCAGACCCCTTGACTTTGTCCACATTTTGTTATGTTACGTTACAGCCTTATTCTAAAATGGATGAAATAGATTATTTTCTTTATCAATCTTCACACTACCCCAACTTGAGATGCATTTTAAGGCAATGGATGAGAAAGTTAACTGATCATTTCCAAACGTTTAGGTCAGTTGTATGCTGCTGCTTTGCGATCTATTAACGCAAAGGTTGCATTTAAATGGGCTACTTTTTACTGATGCATTTGGCAATATTCAATTCATAGGCACAAAACATATAAACCAAAGCATTCACTGTGAAAGTTGATAGTCTACATGCAGTCCATTCATATATAAACTCAGCAGAAAAAGAAACGTTAGCTGTGTTTATTTTCAGCAAACTTAACGTGTGTAAATATTTGTATGAACACAAGATTCAACAACTGAGACATAAACTGAACAAGTTCCACAGACATGTGACTAACATAAATGGAATAATGTGTCCCTGAACAAAGGGGGTCAAAATCAAAAGTAACAGTCAGTATCTGTTGTGGCCACCAGCTGCATTAAGGACTGCAGTCCTCCTCATGGACTGCACCAGATTTAGCCAGTTCTTGCTGTAAGATGTTACCCCACTCTTCCACCAAGGTACCTGCAAGTTACCGGACATTTCTGGGGGGAATGGCCCTAGCCCCTCACCCCCGATCCAACAGGTCTCAGACGTGGTCAATGGGATTGAGATCCGGACTCTTCGCTGCCTATGACAGAACACTGACATTCCTGTCATGCAGGAAATCACGCACAGAACGAGCAGTATGGCTGGTGGCATTGTCATGCTGGAGGGTCATGTCAGGATGAGCCTGCAGGAAGAGTACCACATGAGGGAGGATGATGTCTTCCCTGTAACGCACAGCATTGAGATTGCCTGCCATGACAACAAGCTCAGTCCGATGATGCTGTGACGCACTGCCCTAGACCATGACAGACCCTCCTCCTCCAAATCGATCCTGCTCCAGAGTACAGGCCTCGGTGTAACGCTCATTCCTTTGACAATAAACACGACTCCGACCATCACCCCTGGTGAGACAAAACCGCAACTCGTCAGTGAACACTTTTTTTTTTTTTTTTACCAGTCCTGTCTGGTCCAGCAACGGTGGGTTTGTGCCAACAGGCAACGTTGTTGCTGGTGATGTCTGGTGAGGACCTGCCTTACAACAGGCCTACAAGCCCTTAGTCCAACCTCTCTGTCTTTTGTGGACAGTCTGAACACTGATGGAGGGATTGTGTGTTCCTGGTGTAACTCGGGCAGTTGTTGTTGTTGCCATTCTGTACCTGTCCCGCAGGTGTGATGCACCGATCCTGTGCCGGTGTTGTTGCACGTGGTCTGCCAATGCAAGGACGATCAGCTGTCCGTCCTGTCTCCCTGTAGCGCTGTCTTAGGTGTCTCACAGTACGGACATAGCAATTTATTGCCCTGGCCACATCTGCAGTCTTCATGCCACCTCGTAGCATGTCTAAGGAACGTTCACACAGATGAGCAGGGACCTTGGGCATCTTTCTTTTGGTGTTTTTTCAGTCAGTAGAAAGGCCTCTTTAGTGTCCTAACTATGATATTAATTGCCTACCGTCTGTACGCTGTTAGTGTCTTAACGACCATTCCACAGGTGCATGTTCATTAATTGTTTATGGTTCATTAAACAAGCATGGTAAACAGTGTTTAAACCCTTTACAATGATGATCTGTGAAGTTATTTGGATTTTTACGAATTATCTTTGAAAGACAGGGTCCTGAAAAAGAGACGTTTTATTTTTTTTACTGGGTTTAGTTTATGCTTGAGTCGATACATTTTTCTTGCGCACACCTGTCAATTTTTTTTTCTTTCCTGGATGGAAATGTTACACTCCTGTCATGTAAAAATTACTGGCATGGCAGACTCGGACGGGACAAAAATAATTATATACATAATTATATTACCCGACTTTTGTTTGTGAATGCAATTTCCGAAATGGAACGGTTTATTTATTGTTTAAGCTATTTATTCTTTTTTTATTTAATAAAAAAAAAATTGCCCCCTTTTCTCCCCAATTTCGTGGTGTCCAATTGTTAGCATCTAGTCTCATCACTACAAATCCCGTACGGGCTCAGGAGAGACGAAGGTCGAAAGCCATGCGTCCTCCGAAACCCAACCAAGCCGCACTGCCTCTTAACACAGCGCGCATCCAACCAATGTGTCGGAGGAAACACCGTGCACCTGGCGACCTGGTTAGCGTGCACTGCTCTCGGCCCGCCACAAGAGTTGCTAATGCACAATGAGACAAGGATATCCCTACCGGCCTAACCCGGACGACGCTAGGCCAATTGTGCGTCGCCTCATGGACATCCCGGTCGCGGCCGGCTGCGACAGAGCCTAGGCTCGAACCCAGAGTCTCTGGTGGCACAGCCTCTGGTGGCACAGCTATTTATTCAAGACTCACTTTACTTTATTTTAAAACTAAAATGCTTGATTTGCATTTAAAATCATGAATGACGCATATGCTGCGTGATGACATGAACAAATGATTTGATTGATACAGTGGCTTATAGAAGTTGAATATAGGCCTAAGTAAGCACCAATATGACATTTTTGGCTGGTACTGATATCAGATTTTTTTTTCCCCTTGCCAAAAAAACAATACTGATAACCAATTATTACATTTTTTTTAGCTTCCTTTTAAGTGTTCTAGTACAGTTAAATAGTTAGTTGCACACACAAATGGATGCAGCGGTCTAAGGCACTGCATCTCAGTGCAAGAGGCATCACTACAGTCCCTGGTTCGAATCTAGGCTGTATCACATCAAGCTGTTATTCGGGAGTCCCATAGGGCGGCGCACAATTGGCCCAGCGTCGTCCGGGGTAGGCCGTCATTGTAAATAAGAATTTGTTCTTAACTGATTTGCCAAGGTAAATAAAGATTACACACCACACTGTCCAAAAAGTTATTTTGTTGGCATTTACGTATGTCCCCATTACCAGTAAAACATAATCAAAACCAATTTCTTTCACTTACTTGCTATGCTGTTTTGTTGTTCTGTCGTTTCATTCTCAACCAGGATTTCTATGGAACGCCGTTTTGGTCTTTGCGTGTCAAATAAGCTTGTTGACCAATCAGGACCTGAATTTGACTGCACGTCACATAATTTAACGTGTTCATACTTGTTTTTTCTCGTAGTTATTACACATTGATTACACTATCACTCGTATTTCATGTCACAACGATTCATCGATACGTATGCTATGATGCTGGTCAAGTTGTCTCGCGCAACAGTGCTGGTCATAATTTTTAAATATTTTTTAAAGCTAGCTAGCTCATGGATGCAAACAATGTTCTTCCCCAAAAGCATAGCAAAATGACATATGTTTCAGTAGCTATAGCTAGCTAGTTAATTATATAGCTAGGTGTCATCTAAAATTACCCTAATGTAGAAGACAGTTCTTATTTGATTAATGGTGGTTGGACCCATCTATGTGAAGCTCACCACAATAAGGATTAGCCACAATAGTGGACTTTGCAGTTAGCCTTCAAAATAAAAGTATGGCTTAATTCTACAATTTGGATGAATTTGCATCAAATTCAAAGAGATACTTTTATTTTGAAGGCAAACTCCAAATTCCGCTATTGTACCTAATCCTTATTGTGGCTAGCTTCACAACACAACCCGTTCTGGTCGAGCCTCACTAGCCAGATGAAGCTAGCTGGCTGCTTGTAACGTTAGCTTTGGGCAACAGGGTTAAGTAGCTGGCTAGCTATTTATTTGAACTGAAGTTCAATTACAATAGGTGAACAAGTGGCAACCTAGCTAATACTTACTCAAGGATTCCTAAAATATTGCTAAGAATAATGAAAATGACTGCAGTTTCTACTGGTCATTGTTTTCAGACTGGTTGTAATTGGTGCTAGCTAGGTACCCCAGAAGTTGTGGTCAAACAAATTATGCTTTATTACTAACAGGGTATTGTAAACACATCATTCGTGGCCTGTGTTTGCTTGTTTGCAGACCGTTTTTTGTACAGCTTTGACTGTGTTACTGTATCTTTTTTGACACGCAAAGACTCAAATGGTGTTCCATAGTATCTATGTCGTGAAGCTAATAGCAGTGACGCTATTACTGTGTAACTCCGGTAGGGCAACATCTGACAAATGGCACACTTGGTAGTGTATGCCAGTGCTCGACCAGTCGGCGAAAGCCAACATCACCCACGACAGAGAACGGTTGATTGTCAAGGGCAATGAATTCCATTATCTTGGCTTTAATGGATTTCGCCTTTGCGTTTTCTTGCTGAAATTTTCTTACTCTTTCCACACCCCAGACGTTGTGGGCTAGGTTAGGAATGCTGTGTTGTGCAAGATTTTATGTGGTGTCATTACATCATGTTATATAGGTATGCACGTCAGCTTTGACATCGCTTCTGCACATCGGCGTTAAACTAGACATCTACCGATGTTGGCATTTTTAGTTAATATCAGCCGATTCCGATATGTTCACTTTTTTTAAATGTGTATATATATTTTTTATATTGTGCATTCCAAATTAAGACTATGTAGGATGTGCTCTTAGGCCTACAGATTGATGGTGGTTATAAAGAGTGCTGTACTAAGCCTACTAATGATGACATATCATGAGAAAGAAAAAGGAGCATCATTATAAAAATTATTTTTCTGACCATTTGGAACAAAGCCTTTTATTACAGAAGAAAATATTTTAAAAACAGCCGAATTTGTGAAACTGTTTACTTCACATGTTACGTGAGGTTTGTTGCTGACAGAATCAGTAGGCTATTAAACAACCGGCAACAGAAGCAGGATCTCTCTTACTTCTGTAGATTACTTCTGATTTTACAAAGCCAGGCGCATCTAACAGTTAGGCTATTGATTATAAACCCAATTTTTAAGTTTGGGTTTCCTCTCCTCACTTTTCTTAGACAAGGCAAGGGCTGCCTTCTCATATCCCAGCTCTGCTGCTGCTTCCGGGGCATTGTTCTAAAAACCGATAGGCCGGGTAACTTTGCTATTGTGCACATAGCATCATGGTCTAGGAAAAGGCACCAATTCAACAGCACACTGATCCAATGAGGGAGAAAGCGCATTTGTTATAAAATAATATTTTGTATTAGTGTCGCACCATTGTTCTTATGTAATATAACCATATTCAATTTCAGTAGCACCTGTCTCAGAAGCACCATCCCCACGGCCTCCACAATGGTTCAGTCCACTCAGCGCGAATCACACCGGTATCTTGTACACCAAGAGGTTTTTTTTTTTTTTTTTTGTAAAGTCAACCTTACATGAGAGGTTCATCTTTCATTTTATATATACTTTTCTTACAAAAAGTGGGGCAGTATATGTTAGAAATATCTAAACTTGGATTTTGGAGGGCATAATAGGTGCATTTACCCTAATCCGTTACTCCCCAACCCAGTGAGGTAAAAAGGGCCTTTATGGTCTTATTCTCTGCTCCACTTGTTCTGTCTGTGGTCTGGTAACACACCTTTCCGGTGTTGCGGTCTGAGCTGTAACAGGAAGTTCATCTATTATTCACAGGTCTGTCAGTGTGTGTGCGAAGCATTTTTGTCTGTGCGTTTTGGAGTAAGATGCCTCATTCCACTGTGAGTGTGTGTGTGAATGAGTTTGTTTTGCTACCTTTTTAAATACTGATGTGCTGTGAAGTTAGAGGTCTTCTGACAGTTTCCATTGAATGTCTGATCAATGGAAAAAGGATGCACCTGAGCTCAATTTCGAGTCTCATAGCAAAGGGTCTGAATACTTATTTAAATAGGGTATTTCTGTTTTGTATTAATACATTTGCAACAATTTCTAAACCGGTTTTCACTTTGTCGTTATGGGGTATAGATTGTTAAGTTTTCCTCAATGTGGAAAAAGTCTAGGGGTCTGAATACTTTCCGAATGCACTGTATAGGAGGTTGTTACAGGATGCATCTCTGTGGGTGATTGACTGGTGTGGTAACTAATTGAATGATTTGTTTCACAGTCTTGTGCACTGACATCGTTGGGACCTCTCCTTCCTGACTGCCCCAATACAGCCACTGCTCTATGGCCTTAAGGTACGTAACATTACACAGGTTTAGCAGGAGCTGTTTGCACTGTGATTTTCTTACATGGCTGTTACATGAGCTCAGAGCTAAGCAGTGTGGGAACTGGGAAAGATTATTATGGCTGAAATAATAATGGTAGTTATTTGTTTAAATATTCCTTTAATTCTCTGGGCTTTAAACACTATATTAGGAAGTGGCATAGATGTTTTGGGCACTTTGACAAGTGCCTGGCTGCCAAACAATCTCACTGGCAGGGGTTTTGACTCTAGGCTGTGAACTAGGTGTTGTCTGTCAGCTGTGTGACATGAGAAATGTCACCTCAGTCTGACACTGATACACTCTACCACCATTAGACAGAACACACGAAGAAAGAGTTCTGTTCTTTGTATCATTTCCTTTGTGTCGTATGAGTCTCTTTCTTGATAGATCAGTGAAATTTGTTGACGGGTTCCTTTCGGGCTAAGTGTGTACTGCCGTGCTTGTCTGATAGCATGGAAACGCCAAGGTATGCAAGGGCATGTCTCTGCAGGACATAGAGGAGCACGTTGGTTCCTGCAACATATCAATAGAATAAGTTTGACCTTTTAGATTGCACTCTTTTATTGGTTCTTGAGCAAGCAGTAATGTAGCAGAGCTGGAAGGGAGCTGTTAGGTTATGTTCACTTTAATCTACCAGTTTTATAGTGCTGTGCAACACTCTGGCCTCTAGCTGGTAATTTGAAGCCCTCTTGTTAGTTCTGAGTGGTGATTGGCCAAGACCGAAACGTGTGTGATTGTGACCCAGGGGCTGGTTAAGTGACATTCTCACGTTCCCCAGCAATGACAACCATGTTGCCTGTGGGCAGGCCTAACAACTACCTCAAAGAGAGGCAACATGGCGACTGCCTGGTTTCAAAGACCCCCCCCCCCCCCCCCCGTGTTCAGGTCTATGAAAGATCTGGATATTTGGAGGCAATGATGGATGAAGCGAAGCTCCATCCTTTCAGACCTGTGAAACATTGAAGGGGGTATGTGAGAGCCAGGTGAAGGGGCAAGGCCAGAGGCATTGGAGAAGTGTTGCAGTAGCAGGAGGTGATTCACTGCTGAGACAGGCATCAAAGGTGTGTCATGTCAGACTGTGTTTTCTGACTGCGCAAAGCTCCTTTTATCAACTCCTGTAGTTTTTGTCCAGACCACGGGAGGGCGTACAGCAACTGTCCTTACCCAACCTACTCCAGCTGTTGTTTGGGATCAGGTCAAGTGGACTAGCTGGCTGGGTTTCTGTCACGTGGAGGGAGCACAGCTCCGTTCTCACATAACAGGAGGGTCATCCTCAGGACTCCACTCAGTGAATGACCTTTTGTCTATCTGCGAGTGTAGCCAAGTGTTTGAGCGCTGTACAATCTGAGACGGCCCGGCCCCGGCAGTTTTCCTGTTTTTCTCAGGCGTGAAAGCAGGCCTGAGGCCTAAGTAGCGTCGGGGCGGAATCCAGGGAGGCGTAGGAACCCTTGCGCATTGTTCCCTGAGTTTCCTCGCTCACATTCCCCAGGGCTGACTGGGATCTGGGCCTCCTGCACTGGGCTATTGTTTTAACTTTGCAGCAGCACTGACCTGGCCTCTCCACACTGCAGCCACCTCCACTGGCCATTGTACTGCCCTGGTCCAGTGATGACGATCTCACTGATCACTTGGCTTTCTCACTCACTCTAGGACTAACTGGCTTCTTTCTCTCTTCCAATCCTCTACTCAGCTCAGTCGGTCTCTTTCGTGCAATCTTTCAACTATTCATCTGTTATTTTTATCTGTTTTCTGTCAGATTCATTTAGTTTTTTTACATACACTGTGTACACAATTAGGAGCACTGATATTTCCATGACATAGACTGACTAGGTGAATTCAGGTGAAAGCTATGATCCTTATTGTTGTCACTTGTTAAATCCACTTCCATCCGTGTAGATGGACAGGAGGAGACGGATTAGAGGTATTTTTAAACCTTGAGACATGGCTTGTGTATCTGTGCCATTGACGGTGAATAGGCAAGACAAAAGATTTAAGTGCCTCTGAACGGGGTATGGTAGTAGCTGCCAGGCACACCGGTTTGTGTCAAGAACTGCAACGCTGCGTTTCACGCTCAACAGTTTCCCGTCTGTATCAAGAATGGTCCACCACCCTAAGGCCATCCATCCAATTTGACACAACTGTGGGAAGCATTGGAGTCAGCATCCCTGTGGAACGCTTTCGATGCCTTGTAGAGTCCATGCCCCGACGAATTGAGGCTGTTCTGAGGGCAAATGGGGTGCAACTAAACATTAGGAAGTTGTTCCTAATGTTTTGTCAACTGTGTATATCTGCATTGGAAAAACATCTAGATTAGAACCACAATGTACCAAAACAAAATTATCCCAATAATCCATGTCTCCCTCCGGCTCGGCTTTGGATGTAGGTTCATCTGCCAATGTTTTCTGTGAAGATTGGGAGTTCAATTATTATGTGAACTAATCACTTGGTTAGACTGAAATCAGTACTACTGTACATAACCCCTAGTCACACCAATGCAACATAGATATTGTGAAAGTCTAGGTCTGAAGAACTTGCAGCATCATCTTGGTGATTTCATCATGTTTCTACTCCCTGAGCAAAGGACCCTCTTCTTAAAGGGAATAGACAAGCCTTGAGAGTGAGCTCAGCGCAAAAGCTCCTTCATCAGCTCCTCTGCTCAATGCTTTTTGTGCTGGCAGTGCAGTCTACTGACTGGCCTCTGGAGGGCAGGGCTGCTGTAATGCTAGTTGCCTAAGACTTCCCAGGACACCACTACTGTCCTTTATTTGGCTTGTATCCATGCCACATTGCAGCTTTATTCTTACACAGCAAAACCCGTTATGTGGTTAGTACTGAATGTAACTGAAAAGTCAAATGTGAAGAACAAGACAAAGTGTTTTGGCTGACATTTCTGGATTCTTAAAAAAACAAACTTTCTGTGTGGGGTGTGGGTGATTTGACAGAAAGCAGCTTTAGCACTCACACGGGGGGTGTACGCTGGGGTGGTACTGAAACCATTACACCACCTCAACTTGTTCTCACGCTGCACCAAAGGATGTGAGCACTTCCTCTTTACTTCCTACTGTGCCAGAACTCTAACCCAAGGCTCTGTCCTGCTGAACACTAATACAGCTGACCTTAGTAAACCTGCATCAGTAGGCGCTGTACCTGTCTATTGCATCTGAATCCAATTGAGCACATCTGGGACATCATGTCTCGCTCCATCCACCAATGCCACGTTGCATCACAGACTGTCCAGGAGTTGGCGGATGCTTTAGTCCAGGTCTGGGAGGAGATCCCTCAGAAGCATGCCCAGGCGTTGTAGGGAGGTCATACAGGCACGTGGAGGCCACACACACTACTGAGCCTCATTTTGACTTGTTTTAAGGACATTACATCAAAGTTGGATCAGCCTGTAGTGTGGTTTTCCACTTTAATTTTGAGTGTGACTCCAAATCCTGACCTCCATGGGTTGATACATTTGATTTCCATTGATAGTTTGTGTGATTTTGTTGTCAGCACATTCAACTATGTAAAGAAAAAAAGTATTTAATAAGAATATTTCATTCATTCAGATCTAGGACGTGTTATTTTAGTGTTCCCTTTATTTTTTTGAGCAGTGTATATTTAGTAACCTATAGAGCAACGGTACTCTAATACTATTTGAAAAGGTCCAGTCACACACTTCCTAGGTGGCAAAGGTAGGAATGGATATTGTCTAGGGAATTGCCAGGGAACTTCCGATACGATATTCTAACGGTTCCGGTGCCGATATGTATTGCGATTCTCACGATGCTGTATGTATTATGATTCGATATTGCAATTTGATGTTCCAAAACATATTGCTCACTACTGTATATGTCTGCTGCAGAGAGACAGAGCATGAGCGAGAGGGTTTTAACCTTTCTGATCTCCCCATCCGGGATCGTGAATACAGACTCAAGCTCATTACCATAATGCACCGTTAACTATTCATGAAAATCGCAAATGAAATGAAATAAATATGCCATCTCTCAAGCTTAGCCTTTTGTAAACAACACTGTCATCTCAGATTTTCAAAATATGCTTCTCAACCATAGGAAAACAATCATTTGTGTAAAAGTAGCTAGCTAGCGTAGCATTTAGCGTTAGCATTAGCGTTAGTATCCAGCACGCAACATTTCAACAAAAACATAAAAGCCTTCAAATAAAATCATTTACCTTTGAAGAACTTCTGATGTTTTCAATGAGGAGACTCAGTTAGATAGCAAATGCTCAGTTTTTCCAAAAATATTCTTTGTGTATTAGAAATAGCTCCGTTTTGTACATCACATTTGGCTACCAAAAAAACCCGAAAATTCAGTCCTCAAAACGTGAACTTTTTTCCAAATTAACTCCATAATATCGACTGAAAACATGGCAAACGTTGTTTAGAATCAATCCTCAAGGTGTTTTTCACATATCTCTTCGATGATATATCGTTCATGGAAGCATGGTTTCTCCTCTCAATCAAATGGAAAAATACTTGCACCTGGCTTTGCGCACCAATTTCGACGCAGGACACCAGGCGGACACTTTGACCATAAGAGACTACATTTTCCATCTTCCAATGATATGCCTACAAATACGTCACAATGCTGCCGACATCTTGGGGAAACGGCAGAAGGTCTAAGCTTATTCCTGTCGCATTCACAGCCATATAAGGAGACATTAGAAAACAGAGCTTCAGAAATTCTGCTCATTTCCTGTTTGACGTTTCATCTTGGTTTCGCCTGTAGAATGAGTTCTGGGGCACTTACAGACAATATCTTTGCAGATTCTGAAACTTCAGTGTTTTCTTTCCAAAACTAGTCGAGCATCTTTTCGTGACAAAATATCGCGCTTAAAACGGGAACGTTTTTTATCCAAAAATGAAATAGCGCCCCTAGAGATCCAACAGGTTAATCAGTCATGAAAATAAGTGCTGATGACATTGACTCACTATTTTAAAGATGGAGATGGATGGAGAATAAGCTTAGGAGGTAAAATACTGGAGTTTTTGCAGGTACAACCAACTAGCGCTAGCTAACGCTTATTAAAGCGTGTGCGAGACGATGGGATTGGAAAGTGTTAAGTGTAGGGTTGGGCAGTATCCAGATTTGCATAGCCTCACATCGTCCTCTCTGACTGGGATTTACGGTTCAGTACACAAGGCCCCCCCCAAAAAAATATAATAATAATCATCCCAAAATGAATGCTAACAACATTAGCACATTAGCTAATTTGCATTTAGGCTCCTAGCTAAATATGCTAACGAGCACAAACGAAAATAAATTAATTGCAAAGTCAGGCAATCCGGCTTATAAAATTATACATACAGTTAGGACCAGGTCTCTCTTAAAATATATTTTATCTCAATGAGGAAAAACTTGTATAAATAATTAAAACATATATTTTAAAGTTGACGAGCAAATGAACAATGTTTTGACACATGCTTGTCTGAAGACCGAATAGTACTGTGTCTCTGTGGAATTTGAGAGTCGCTAGGGCAACGGGAAAGCCTACTATGCTCAGAGTAGACAGGGGAGGAGCAGAAGGGCCCAGAATAGAGCGGAGAAAAACACAAGGAAATCAAGCTGAAGTGGCAGCTGTACAGATAACTCATTCGAGGGGCTTTGACATCTCAAACATGGCAGAAAGCTAACACAATATAATGCCCCGTGACCTTACTAAATCAGCCACTTCGATAACTAGCAAGTTAAACTCAGGGTTCGCCCTAACGCAGAATTCTTTGTTTTTCACGCAGGAAAAAAATATAAAACTCAGAATTATCTAAACTGCTTCTTAGTGTTATTTCTGCAGCATTAAACAATGTTCTATTCAGTTGCGCTTCTCCACTCTGAGAATTCACAAAGGCATTCTATCAAAAGACAGCTCTGACTGTAGCTACTTTTCTCTGGTACTTCTCTCTTTGTAGCCAGCCTACTTTTCTCTGGTACTTCTCTCTTTGTAGCCAGTCTACTTTTCTCTGGTACTTCTCTCTTTGTAGCCAGCCTACTTTTCTCTGGTACTTCTCTCTTTGTAGCCAGCCTACTTTTCTCTGGTACTTCTCTCTTTGTAGCCAGCCTACTTTTCTCTGGTACTTCTCTCTTTGTAGCCAGCCTACTTTTCTCTGGTACTTCTCTCTTTGTAGCCAGCCTACTTTTCTCTGGTACTTCTCTCTTTGTAGCCAGCCTACTTTTCTCTGGTACTTCTCTCTTTGTAGCCAGCCTACTTTTCTCTGGTACTTCTCTCTTTGTAGCCAGTCTACTTTTCTCTGGTACTTCTCTCTTTGTAGCCAGCCTACTTTTCTCTGGTACTTCTCTCTTTGTAGCCAGCCTACTTTTCTCTGGTACTTCTCTCTTTGTAGCCAGTCTACTTTTCTCTGGTACTTCTCTCTTTGTAGCCAGCCTACTTTTCTCTGGTACTTCTCTCTTTGTAGCCAGCCTACTTTTCTCTGGTACTTCTCTCTTTGTAGCCAGCCTACTTTTCTCTGGTACTTCTCTCTTTGTAGCCAGTCTACTTTTCTCTGGTACTTCTCTCTTTGTAGCCAGCCTACTTTTCTCTGGTACTTCTCTCTTTGTAGCCAGCCTACTTTTCTCTGGTACTTCTCTCTTTGTAGCCAGCCTACTTTTCTCTGGTACTTCTCTCTTTGTAGCCAGCCTACTTTTCTCTGGTACTTCTCTCTTTGTAGCCAGTCTACTTTTCTCTGGTACTTCTCTCGTTGTAGCCAGTCTACTTTTCTCTGGTACTTCTCTCGTTGTAGCCAGTCTACTTTTCTCTGGTACTTCTCTCGTTGTAGCCAGTCTACTTTTCTCTGGTACTTCTCTCTTTGTAGCCAGCCTACTTTTCTCTGGTACTTCTCTCTTTGTAGCCAGTCTACTTTTCTCTGGTACTTCTCTCTTTGTAGCCAGTCTACTTTTCTCTGGTACTTCTCTCTTTGTAGCCAGTCTACTTTTCTCTGGTACTTCTCTCTTTGTAGCCAGTCTACTTTTCTCTGGTACTTCTCTCTTTGTAGCCAGTCTACTTTTCTCTGGTACTTCTCTCTTTGTAGCCAGCCTACTTTTCTCTGGTACTTCTCTCTTTGTAGCCAGCCTACTTTTCTCAGGTAAAATGCAAGATGAACTTTAAGCAAAACATTATGAAAGATAGCTGGTTACAATCATTCTATGATAAACAGAAATATGATGGCCAAATACTTTTACATTCATTGTAAGCTCATTTACTTGTGTGGCTGACAGCCAAATCGTGTTGCACTTCTGTTGTCGTCTGACAATTAAGCTATTTTCTGCCGAATGTGTTGCACTAATGTATTTTCTGTGAATGAAAACTATAGTTGCACGTCCCTGATCACTCTTGAAACAAAACAACACGGTTGACTTTCAATATAAAACGCAACCCCTGTCAATACACAGCTGGACTCACCTGCTCCTGCTTTTTCCCGTTGTGCTATTTACAAACTAACACGACTGGCTCAAAAATTCTGGGGAACTACAGTAAGCTTCATAATGTGACGGGTGAAATGAAGAACGCTATATTTCTCTTAACGTATTGCACAAGTTGCTTGCAGGTATTTACTTACAGTAGCTACAAACATTACAATTTATTGATGAACTTAAAAACAGTTTTGACATGATTGAAAAACCATCCCGTGGCTATTTACAAATACCCCGGCATACGGTATACCGCCCAAGTTTAGCCAAGTGTATGTTTAGTACCATATGACAGTTCACTGGGCGATAAGGATTATCAGTATACACAGACAGGCCGGAGGGTAGAGTCATCCTGTCATGGAACGCATGTCCGTGGCTCATAAACAATGACACTGAAAAAATGATTGGTTGGAGAGAGATTCTTTATTGTATCTCAATATATAGCCAAGAATCCTGAAACAAAAGAGAATGTTGGTTAGAGTTGCGCATTCCGTTTGCCAACAATACGGTGACGTAAGGCGCCAAAGTCGAGTGTTTGTGTACGCCAGTTATTAAAACAATGTAACTTGTTAACCATGTTTCTACCGTATATAAAGCCGCCCATTTAAACGTACATGCTCTAGCAATGTGAAATATATTATTACGGTAACGATAGACGTGTTGGTAGAGAATAATCATATCAACCTAAATTGTTTGTCTTGAAGCGCCGCGCTGTTTCTTGTTGAAGTGCCGGTGTGCATTACGCAAATTAGTCTACGAGTCAGAGGAACATTTTATTGGTTTATGGGAACAACTAAAGTGATGAATTATCCCAGGGGGAAATTACTTAATGAATGTGTATTGTGTGACTTAAATAAATAGTTATGGCACAAGTTAATTAAGTCTGGGCTTATGTAAAACTGTTGCTTTTATGGTGTTATATGTCCATAGGAAATTACGCATTATGGTAAAATGTGTTTCGGGGCTATAATGATGGAATGTTCCTAACTGAAGGGAGTTCCTGGAAGGAGTACTTTAGGTGGTCAGTTGGCCTTTGCCTGGGGGAGAGCAGGCTGGGCAGGTAACAGGTTGGCTAGAGTAGAGCCATACCTGAGTTTTGTAATAGGTAAAGAGTTGTTGCCGGAACAGTTTATACCTAGAATATCTTAGATTTATTCTTTGTCAACATCCTGTTTTTATTTTCTATACTAAGTTTATCGTCCTGCACCTGTTTAATATTGTAAATAAAAGCCTCCTAAGAGAGGTGAGCGCCAGAACATCCAGTCTCTCTGATCTGCCGCTTCTGTTTTTACACACCCCTTCCACTTCTCACTAATTCCCCACCAAGACTGGTCTCTCTTCCTTCTCGCTCACTCTTCTAAGAGAGGTAGGCCAGGGTGTTGTCTCTGTTTTGATTGGCTGTGGGCCCAGGCGTGCGTTATCTCCTGTGGAACATGTTCTGGTCCTGCCCCTGATAGGGCCTGGCAACTGACCTGGCCTGGCTCCACCCACTCCTGATTACATCACTGCTGGAGTGTGATGTCTGTTTGCCTTCTCCCTCTGAGCAGACAGGTACTGTTTCTGGCTGCGCAGGAAGTTTCTCCCATTCCGACTCTTCGCTGTAGGGGGATACAACAGACTGAGTTTCAATAGGCCAGATAGTGTCTCTTCATTCTTCTAATGGGCTGTCTGTTGTTGACTATCGTAGTCTACGATATCACTGACTGTACAGCGCTAAGCAGCAGACAGACCTAGTGGCTGTAACCCTGGCTGTTAGTGGTAAACAGCCAGGTAGTTTTGTGGGGGAAGATGGTGCAGAGTGACTGACTGTGGATTTGGACTGGATGCTGGACTGAGTGAGTTAGCGTGAATACAGACATACATGGAGTTCCTAAGGAGCCTGGTCCCGGCCGCCATATCGTGGGACGGGGGGGCGTTGGAGTCTGGGGGAGGGTTGCCCCGGGAGACAGGCCCCCGTCTGCTGAGGATGAAGCGCTTGGGCCTGCTGGCCATGGGCCAGACCATCGAGGAGGACCAGGAGGGTCTGGTGAGTACCTCCACCACCAGGCCCGTCCGCTCCAACCGGACCAACCGCATCAAAGGTACTGACAGACTAGGAAGCTTTCTCTTACAATGAATGACTGACTCACCTTATCAAGATCTACAGAGTTTTGCATTCATGTTTAACTCTGTCGTATGCATTTGAGGCGTTGTGCTGTTGAGCAGAGTCAACAGTCAATCAACTGGCTGAATCTTTAGTTTGATCTTGGCCTAGTACATGGTAAACCAATATTGTCATCAGCTGCAACAACTTTCTAATGTGATACCTATGAGACGCCATCACATGAAACACAGTAGGCTATAGGGTCATCGAGGGTTTGTGCTGTTATTGCCACATCAGCACCTCCAGGTAAAGTAAGGCTTTGTGTCTTGTGTGTGTGAGAGTTTAAAATTATTGTGGTAGTGAGTGATCTGGGACATTGAGAATTCTGGGCTCTCAAGTGGCGCAACGGTCTAAGGCACTGCATCTCAGTGCAAGAAGCACTGTGTGAATCCAGACTGTATCACATCCGGCCGTGATTGGGAGTCCCATAGGGCGGCGCACAATTGGCCCAGCGTTGTCCGGGTTTGGCCGGAGTAGGCCGTCATTGTAAATAAGAACTTGTTCTTAACTGACTTGCCTAGTTAAAGGTTAAATAAATAAACATTTCACATGCAGCATGCTCATACTGCTATGACAGACTGAGAACTCTGTGAAAGGGCACAGTGAAAGTTAGCAGGACGGTGGAATATTCTATCACAAAGTCACTGAGCGGTGTTATATTGTATGCTGGAATGGAACTTGAGTTGCTGTTATTTACATTTTTTTGGCTTAAATATATTTTTAATGCTCTATGATACGGTAGCTTCTGAGTTTAATGGCTTGGAAATGACCTCTAAAATGGTTTGATTTGTTTCTGAAAGACCATTAAATACACAAAAAATAATTTACTATTCACTTCAAAATGGAGGACCCAAACTTATCTGTTTATAGTAAGCACTCAACAGGCCTCTCGTTTTGTGTGTGTGTTCACCAGCCTCTTTCCATCGTCTGCAGGGTGATGACTCGTCAGTCGATCAGCGTGGCTTTGTGCTCAGCCCTGCCTGTCAGAACACGCTCGATCTCTGTTTGCTCCTCCCTGAAACATGGCTGAATCAACAAATCAACCAATTCTCCCTATGAGAGATTTACAGCTAGTCCACACTGACAGCTTGCTACACCTAAATACAGTCCCACGCTGTTTTCCCTTCAGTTCTGACCCGAGGTTGAGAGAGAGAGCTTACATGTCTACGAGACGACACAAAAAGCTTTTTACTGTAGCAGCCGGGTGAAGGTATGAGTGTTACTCTGAACTCCACGCTGTTACTACTGATATTCCTATTCTGGGGCAATGAGGCGCCTCTATTCAGGTTAGATTTGACAAAGTCGCTGAGTTGTACAGAAATGTATCCATGCCACGCACATGGTGGAAGTTGAGCGGGTAGCACTTTGCCCGGTTTGGAAGTTGACCCCCCCCCTTCTCCGGGACTTTCCTGTGTGGAACATGTTTGTGGTCTCTAGATGAATTTCCCTCCCAAATTTTCTCTCTGAGAATGAAAAACCTGAATGAATCCAGGTTCTATTCAACCAGGACACTGCCTTCTGCTCTATTAGACAGGAACACACTACTCTGAAGTTGATGACGGTGGTAATGTGTCGTGTAATGGATGGGGTGCGTGATGATGATGATTACTGTGGTTTATGGCGTAGCCTAAAGAATCAAGGAACCATTTTGAATGTTTTTGAAGCGGCTCTTTCTGCAGTTTGCGACCTCCCTCACACCCTTCCCATATGATTCAGTGTCACGTCCTAGGTCTCTCCTCTAGTCTGCCATGGCCTGCCCTTCCTGCATTGACTTTTGAGGTAGTGCTCTCTGTTATTGGTCATTGAAGCACACAATGACATCACCCCTGTGGTGGATGTGCTGCAACCTGATTCCAGGGAATTATTTGATACGTATTTGGTTAAAGGGTGCCCGGTGTGTTTGTGAATGTGACTAAACGCAGGTGTTTTTGTGTGTATGTGGTGTACTTTATAATGTGGAGATGTGTGTGTGTGTGTGTTAGGGATGGGGTTATTGGCTTATTGGCTGACTCTTGATACACATGTTGTAGCCTAGTACCTCTTTCTCAACTGGTGTCTCTGACCTCCAGGATGGTGCTGGTACAGACATCTAGCGCCAGTTTTGTAATCGGGCTGCGTACAGGGAGCAGTCCTGCAAACCCAAAAGGCAGTAACAGTAAAATAGTATTACCGAGCCAGCCAGCACAGAGCTTGGTCTGCAACTCCAATGGGAAAACTCTCATAGCAGAGGGGACACATCATTTTATGAACACTCAGACTCTCAAATAACTGACCCATCACATGAGGAATGAAATTGCAGAGAGTGAGGGGCTACGTGTGTTTGTGAAGAGGCTTAATTCCAAATTGGCTGGCCGACAGCAGCTCTGTGCTTCTATCCGTAGGGAGGGACTCATTGTGCTGTGCTGTGGTGACCTTAAAGTAACTCTCCCCTGACTCGGCTCTGTGTATTTGATAGTCAAATCTGGGGAAGATGGGTCAAGTGAGGTGGAAGACAGGATATGGTGAAATGGCGTGAAGAAGGTGGTGGTGGTTCTGGATGGAAAGTGAATGGTTATGGATGGGAGCTTCTAGTGCGCATTGTTAGACATGTTATTAACATCTTAAACAATTATTGAATATGCTCAGCTAGTTGCTTAGGGATCAGAGTTGAAACAAAATCTATTAGAACCAACATTGCCTCTCACCTTGACGTAGTGTTATGGCGCTAAATGTAATGTTGATAGCATTGTGAGCCACTAGGAGGAGGACGGTCGACCTGTTCAGAATTTTTTTATTTTTTTATTTTACCTTTATTTAACCAGGTAGGCCAGTTGAGAACAAGTTCTCATTTACAACTGCGACCTGGCCAAGATGAAGCAAAGCAATGCGACACAAACAACAGAGTTACACATGGAATAAACAAACGTACAGTCAATAACACAATAGATCAAATCTATGTGCAGTGTGTGCAAATGTAGAAGAGTAGGGTGGTATAAGGCAATAAATAGGCCATAGAGGCAAAATAATTACAATTTAGCATTAACACTGGAGTGATAGATGTGCAGATGATGTGCAAGTAGAGATACGGGGGTGCAAAAGAGCAAGAAGATAAATAACAATATGGGGATGAGGTAGTTGGGTGTGCTATTTACAGATTGGCTGTGTACAGTGATCGGAAAGCTGCTCTGACAGCTGATGCTTAAAGTTAGAGGGAGGTATAAGTCTCCAGCTAAAGCAATTCGTTCCAGTCATTGGCAGCAGAGAACTGTAAGGAAAGGTGGCCAACAGAAGTGTTGGCTTTGGGGATGACCAGTGAAATATACCTGCTGGAGCGTATGCTACGGGTGGGTGTTGCTATGGTGACCAGTGAGCTGAGATAAGGTGGGGCTTTACCTAGTAAGGACTTCTATATGACCTGGAGCCAGTGGGTTTGGCGACGAATATATATATATATATTAGCGCGAGGTCCACCCAACGAGCGCATACAGGTCGCAGTGGTGGGTAGTATATGGGTATATATGTGGGTAGTATATGGGGCTTTGGTGACAAAACAGATGGCACTGTGATAGACCACATCCAATTTTCTGAGTAGAGTGTTGGAGGCTATTTTGTAAATGACATCGCCAAAGTCAAGGATCGGTAGGATAGTCAGTTTTACGAGGATATGTTTGGCAGCAGGATTGAAGGATGCTTTGTTGCGAAATAGGAAGCCGATTCTAGATTTAATTTTGGATTGGAGATGCTTAATGTGAGTCTGGAAGGAGAGTTTATAGTCTAACCAGACACCTAGGTATTTGTAGTTGTCCACATTCTAAGTCAGAACCGTCCAGAGTAGTGATGCTAGTCGGGCGGGCAGGTGCGGGCAGTGATCGGTTGAAGAGCATGCATTTAGTTTCACTAGCATCTAAAAGCAGTTGGAGGCCATGTGAGTGTTGTTTGGCATTGAAGCTCGTTTGGAGGTTTGTTAACCTCTCTGGGATATGTGGGACTCTAGCTAGTGAAAATGCAGAGTGCCAAAATCAAATAAATTACTATAAAAATCTAACTTTCATGAAATCACACATGCAAGATACCAAATTAAAGCTACACTTGTTGTGAATCCAGCCAACATGTCAGATTTCAAAAAGGCTTTTCAGCGAAAGCAAACAATGCTATTATCTGAGGATACCCAGTAAACAAAGACAGAAAAGCATATTTCAACCCTGCAGGCGTGACACAAAACGCAGAAAGAAAGATATAATTCATGCCTTACCTTTGACGAGCATCTTTTGTTGGCACTCCAATATGTCCCATAAACATCACAAATGGTATTTTTTGTTTGATTAATTCCATCGATATATATCCATTTATTTGGCGCGTTTTATCCAGAAAAACACCGGTTACAACGTGCGCAACATGACTACAAAATATCTCAAAAGTTACCTGTAAACTTCGCCAAAACATTTCAAACTACTTTTGTAATACAACTTTAGGTATTTTTTTAACATAAATAATTGACAAAATTGAAGACTGGATGATCTGTGTTCAATACAGGAGGAAAACAAACTGTAGCTAGCTTTCAGGTCACGCGCCTCTATCAAAGAGTCCTTTTCACTCTAGCCTCGTTCTGAACCGTGTTTCTTCTTCATTACACAAAGGAAAAACCTCTCCAATTTCTAAAGACTGTTGACATCCAGTGGAAGCGATAGGAACTGCAAGAAGGTCCCTTAGAAATCTGGATTCCCAATGAAAACCGATTTGAAAAGAGTGACCTCAAAAAAACATCATCTTAATGGTTTGTCCTCGGGGTTTCACCTACCAAATAAGTTATGTTATACTCAGACATGATTCAAACAGTTTTAGAAACTTCAGAGTGTTTTCTATCCAAATCTAATACTAATAATTTGCATATCTTATCTTCTGGGGATGAGTAGCAGGCAGTTTAATTTGGGCACGCTTTTCATCCAATATTCCGAATGCTGCCCCCTATCCTATCGAAGTTAAGTGTCCAAAGAAGGGCCAGATGTATACAGAATGGTGTCGTCTGCGTAGAGGTGGATCAGATAATCACCAGCAGCAAGAGAGACATCATTGATATATACAGAGAAAAGAGTTGGCCTGAGAATTGGACCCTGTGGCACCCCATAGAGACTGCCAGAGGTCCGGACAACAAACAGGCCTTCCGATTTGACACACTGAACTCTATCTGAGAAGTAGTTGGTGAACCAGGCGAGGCAGTCATTTGAGAAACCAAGGCTATTGAGTCTGCCGATAAGAATGCGGTGATTGACAGAGTCGAAAGCCTTGGCCAGGTTGATGAAGACTGCTGCACAGTACTGTCTTATCAATGGCGGTTATGATATCGTTTAGAACCTTGGGCGTGGCTGAGGTGCACCCATGACCAGCTGGGAAACCAGATTGCATTGTGGAGAAGGTACGATGAGATTCGAAATGGTCGGTGATCTGTTTGTTAACCTGTTAGATCTCTAGGGGCGCTATTTCATTTTTGGATAAAAAACGTTCCCGTTTTAAGCGCGATATTTTGTCACGAAAAGATGCTCGACTATGCATATTCTTGACAGTTCTGGAAAGAAAACACTCTGAAGTTTCAGAATCTGCAAAGATTTTGTCTGTAAGTGCCCCAGAACTCATTCTACAGGCGAAACCAAGATGATGCATCAACCAGGAATTAGCAGAATTTCTGAAGCTCTGTTTTCCATTGTCTCCTTATATGGCTGTGATTGCGCAAGGAATGAGCCTACACTTTCTGTCGTTCGCCCAAGGTCTTAGCAGCATTGTGACGTATTTGTAGGCATATCATTGGAAGATTGACCATAAGAGACTACATTTTCCAAGTGTCCGCCTGGTGTCCTGCGTGGAATTCGGTGCGCAATTGCCAGCTGCTCGTACTTTTCCATTTGATATAGGGGAGAAACCATGTGTCCAAGAACGATGTATCAATGAAGAGATATGTGAAAAACACCTTGATGATTGATTCTAAACAACGTTTGCCATGTTTTCAGTCGATATTATGGAGTTAATTTGGAAAAAAGTTCGCGTTTTGAGGACTGAATTTTCAGATTTCTTTTGGTAGCCAAATGTGATGTATAAAACGGAGCTATTTCTAATACACAAAGAATCTTTTTGGAAAAACTGAGCATCTGCTATCTAACTGAGAGTATCCTCATTGAAAGCATCAGAAGTTCTTCAAAGGTAAATTATTTTATTTGAAGGCTTTTATGTTTTTGTTGAAATGTTGCGTGCTGCATGCTAACGCTAAATGCTAACGCTAAATGCTAACGCTAAATGCTAACGCTAAATGCTAACGCTAAATGCTAACGCTAGCTAGCTACTTTTACACAAATGATTGTTTTCCTATGGTTGAGAAGCATATTTTGAAAATCTGAGATGACAGTGTTGTTTACAAAAGGCTAAGCTTGAGAGATGGCATATTTATTTCATTTCATTTGCGATTTTCATGAATAGTTAACGTTGTGTTATGCTAATGAGCTTGCTGATAGATTTACACAATCCTGGATACAGGGGTTTTTTCATAGCTAAACGTGACGCAGAAAACGGAGCGATTTGTCCTAAACAAATAATCTTTCAGGAAAAACTGAACATTTGCTATCTGAGAGTCTCCTCATTGAAAACATCTGAAGTTCTTCAAAGGTAAATTATTTTATTTGAATGCTTTTCTGTTTTTTTGTGTAAATGTTGCCAGCTGAATGCTAATGCTAAATGCTACGTTAGCCATCAATACTGTTACACAAATGCTTGTTTTGCAATGGTTGAGAAGCATATTTTGAAAATCTGAGATGACAGTGTTGTTAACAAAAGGCTAAGCTTGAGAGCTAGCATATTTATTTCATTTCATTTGCGATTTTCATGAATAGTTAACGTTGCGTTATGGTAATGAGCTTGAGTCTGTATTCACGATCCCGGATCCGGGATGGGGAGACCAGAAAGGTTAACTTCGCTTTTGAAGATTTTAGAAAGGCAGTGCAGGATGGATATATGTCTATAACAGTTTGGGTCTAGAGTGTCTCACCCTTTGAAGAGGGGGATGACCGCGGCAGCTTTCCAATCTTTGGGGATCTCACACGATACGAGAGGTTGAACAGGCTAGTAATAGGGGTTGCAACAATTTCGGCAGATGATTTTAGAAATAGAGGGTCCAGATTGGCTTGCCCAGCTGATTTGTAGGGATCCAGATTTTGCAGCTCTTTCACAACATCTGCTATCTGGATTTGGGTGAAGGAGAAATGGGGAGGCTTGGGCAAGTTGTTGCAGGGGGTGTAGAGCTGTTGGCCGGGGTAGGGGTAGCCAGATGGAAAGCATGGCCATCTGTAGAAAAATGCTTCTTGAAATTATCGGTTATTGTAGATTTATCAGTGGTGAGTGTTTCCTAGCCTCAGTGCAGTGGGCAGCTGGGAGGAGGTGCCCTTATTCTTCATGGTCTTCAATGTCCCAAAACCTTTTGGAATTAGTGCTACAGGATGCAAATTTCTGTTTGAAAAAGCTAGCCTTATCTTTCCTAACGGACTGTGTATATTGGTTCCTGACTTCTCTGAAATGTTGCTATTTGACGCTAATGCAGTACGCCACAGGATGTTTTTGTGCTGGTCAAGGGCAGTCATGTCTGGGAGTGAACCAAGGGCTATATCTGTTCTTAGTTCTACATTTTTTGAATGGGGCATGCTTATTTAAGATGGTGAGGAAAGCACTTTTAAAGAGCAACCAGGCATCCTCTACTGATGGGATGAGGTCAATATCCTTCAAGGATACCCGGGCCAGGTTGATTAGAAAAGCCTGCTCGCTGATGTTTTAGGCAGCGTTTGACAGTGATGAGGTTTGACCACGGGCCCATTACGGACGCAGGCAATGAGGCAGTGATCGCTGAGATCCTGGTTGAAGACCGTGGAGGTGTATTTAGAGGGTAAGTTGGTCAGGATGATATCTAAGCGGGTGCCCGTGGTTATGGATTTAGGGTTGTACCTGGTAGATTCCTTGATAATTTGTGTGAGATTGAGGGCATCTAGTTTAGATTGTAGGATGGCAGGGATGTTAAGAATATCCCAGTTTAGGTCACCTAACAGTACGAACTCTGAAGATAGATGGGGGGCAATCAATTCACATATGGTGTCCAGGGCACAGCTGGGGGGCTGAAGGGGGTCTATAACAAGCGGCAACGGTGAGACGCTTGTTTCTGGGAAGGTGGATTTTTAGAAGAAGAAGCTCGAATTGTTTGGGCACAGACCTGGATAGTATGACAGAACTCTGCAGTAGATTACAGCTCCTATCAATTGTTGTTCTTTCCCCCCTACTTTGTGCAGAACACTGTGGACAGGAAATGTATCTTCCGTCCTCACTGTGGCCTTATAGGAGGAACTCCCCCTGCCCAGTAATGTCTGGAGCCAGTCAGGATGGCCAGCCACTGTCACTCCTCCCATTGGACGTCTGCCTCTACCTGACCTGCCATGGTCTTTTTCATTTGAGCTTTGAGCGCTAGTACAGATGGGCCTATATCATCAAAACAAATTGCTAAAATGTGGAGGTATGCATAGCTTAGTTCCATTGTTGACATTCTTGTTGGGGGCCCAGTGCTCTTTGATGATATCCTGTTCTGTTTTGGAAGAGTACTGTTTGATCTAACCTGAGAGAGCTGATACTGTTGTACTGCGTTCCTGAAGATATGAACAGTGTTTATTCTAAACAGTGCCATCTCTGATATGGGCTCCTGAGTGGCGCAGTGGTCTAAGGCACTGCATCTCAGTGCAGGAGGTGGCATTACAGACCCTGGTTTGATTCCAGGCTGTATCACAACTGGGAGTGATTGGGAGTCTCAAATGGCAGTGCACAATTGGCCCAGCGTTGTTTTGGGAAGGCCGTCATTGTAAATAAGAATTTGTTTCCAAACTGTCTTGCCTAGTTAAATTAAGGTTAAATAAACAATTTGAGCCATGGGTAGGTGAGGGGTGTGTGTGTGTGTGTGTTAAAGGGATACTACTGAACTTTACCAATGAGGCCCTTTATCTACTTCCCCACTGTCAAGTGAGCATGCTGGCAGATACCATAGACTTCCATTCAGTGCAATAATGCTAGTTAGCATTGGCTCGCGAAACTACCTATTAACTTCCTTGATACTGAACACAGAGACCTAAAAATGGTATCCACAAGTTCATATGACTCTGGGGAAGTAGACATTGCCAAAATCCAAAAGTATCCTTTTAAGGCTGGGAATTTCCAAGGACCTCACAATATGATATTATCACTATACTTGGGTGCTTATGTATTGCGATTCGATATCATGATTCTCTATGTATTGTGATTCGATGTTCCAAACTTGGGCATATTGCTCACTATGCCTGCTGCAAAGGGACGAGAGTGCATGAGAAAACGAGGTTTGATCAGTCATTGAATGAAAGTACTGAAAACGTGTTGGCTCATCATTGGCAAAAAAAGAGAAGGAGAAATACTTTAAGTTTTTGTGTAGGTACAGCCAACTAGCACTAGCTACCGTTACTTAACTCTAGAAAATCCTTGTTGGACCCCCACCTTTGGGCCAATGACATGCTTTTTGAATGTCAACATTTTTATAAATACATTTCATACACGCTGTTGCAAAAATGAAGGTTTTTATGAAGGTCTTGGGTAACATTAGAATACGAAAGAAAATGTATCTCAAAGAACACAATAGCATTTTCATTATTTTATGTAGCTAGACTATGTCATGAACAAACCAAAAACCACAACACCAAAATTCAAGTGTTGAAATCCATTAAAGGGATACTTTGGGATTTTGGCAATGAAACCATTTATCTACTTTCCCAGAGTCTGATTTGACTCATGGATACAATTTTTAGGTCTCTGCATCCAGTATGAAGGAAGTTATAGGTAGTTTCGCGAGCCAATGCTAACTGGTATTAGCGCAATGACGAAGCCTACGGTATCTATTAGCATGCTAGCAGTTACCATAGACCTCCAGTCATTGTGTTAACGCTAGTTAAAGATTTCGCTAACGCTAGTTAACAACTTCAAATTGCGGTTGAGGAACATTGCTTCTGATAGAAAAACCGAGATGCAGCAGAGCTTAGTATGCTGGTGTTTAGACCGATGCCTCAGAATGGCACAGCCACATACGATCAATCACCGACAGCAATGAACACACTACTCCCTCTCCTTTCTACTGTCTTTGTTTTAAATGGCTAAACTAATTCAGTACTGCTCCATCATAAGGCTCCTGACTGCCCAGTGACAATACTGCAGGGCGGGCAGGGTGTGACAATGCAGGTCTTTGTGGAGAGTTTGTTTACAATGCAGAGCCCTGCTTGGTTTTGCATAACTTGTTATGTTGTGAGAGACAGTCATGTGATGGTGAGAGCGACTGAGAAAGAGAGAAGTAGAGAGGTTGCACTACAAACGGAGGAAAAATAGATATTTTGTTAGTGTTCATCTTGTATATCTGTTCTCGCTGAAGTGTTTTGTGAACCAAATGTAATACTGTGTATGACCACAAATCCGTTGTCATGTGGCTCTATTTCAGTCTGCAGCCAGGGTTTAAGAAGAGACACAAACACAATGGGGTGTGTGTCGCCAACGATGTGTGTGCGTTTCTTTGTGTCTTGATGGCTGTTGCTGGACAAAAACTATGATGTAATCCTATGACTCCTATGGGTGTGTCAGTTTGTTGTTGACCTAAACGGATTAAGTATCCTTCTACCCATCATGCCATGCTCTGTGGGTGAGGGCTGCAGCGTGCCATGTTCTGTGCCCCAGGCAGGTGTAAAGGTGAAACGCCCCAATATGGAATCTCATGGCCAGCAGCTACTCTTGGCTATTCTGTGTTGGTGTGTGTGAAATACATTTTTATAGGTGGACCATTTTTTGTATTTAAAAAAAATAATTTCCTGTTTTTGTTGAAGTGCTGAATGGAGTTTGAATAGTGTTTAATTTTGGTTTTATGCTGCTCTGGTGTCCTCTGCCCCCCTCCATATTCTTTCCTCCAGCCCACCCCCCACACCCCCTCGGCTTATTCAAGCCCTCTTTTTCTTCCTCATACTGCAGTCGGGGATGACGCATCAGTACTACTGTGGAGAGAACAGGAAGTGTAGTTTTGATAGGCCAGCAGCGCTGGACCACAGCCAAGGAACACTCGCAGCATTTTGATGACATCACCTCTACCCCCCCCCCCCTCACCCAGCTATTGAAACTAACCCTCTAGAGGGGGAGAGAGAGTGCGTCAGCAAGCATCAGTGAGCGAACAAGAGCTAGTTGAGGAGGGGAGGGGTTGTCCGCAAGCGAATGGAGAGGGAGAGCGCAACGGGGGGAGAATAGCTGACAGTGCTAGCAGTAGCAAGCTTGGACTCGACACAGAGGAGAGAGAATATTGCTGTGCTCCGCCGAGACCAGAATATATATTTTTCTGCGTGCTGCTCCACTTCCCATTCCTCTCTCTAACATCGGGAGGAAAGTTGTTTGTTTTATTTATTTATTTTCCTATGGTATTCATTCACCTCCGTGTTGTCTGTGCTGGGAGTGTGGTAAGGGACTCTGTGGATTGGCTAGCGAGCGGACGTTTGGATGGAAATGCAGCTCTAAAGATCCTCACGCTCTCCTCTCTCCGTGCCTCTCTGGGTGGTTGTACTTTCCACTGAACCCAGCTTACCGCCTGACACTTCCCCATGGGCCTCTCTGCAAACAGCAGCTGACTGGTGTCTGTTCTGAAATTCACCATGAGTCCTATAACCAGCTCCTCTGGAGGGTAGAACTGGGCTCCTGTCTGTTAGGAGGAGAGGTGTGTGTGTTTTGGGTGAGAGGAAGTGTATTTATGGGCCAGCGAAGTTGGAGTTTCCGGTCTGTGTTTTGGAGGATAACGTTAACAAGACTGGTCTTTGGTAACAGCCCTCGCTGGCGTCATGCTGAGCCTGCAGGATTCACTCTTCTTTGAGATCAGTATCAAGTCTCTGCTCAAGTCGTGGAGCGGCAGCTGTGAGTACCCTCGTCACACTGCCCGTCACAAGCGCACACCCAACGTTTACATACCATACCTAGCAAACGACACGCTTATCCATCTATATCACACGCTTACGTGGAACACAGCCATTAAGACTGATTATTCTCTTGGACATTTGCACCAATGGTTTAATCCGAGCAGAAAGGGGGAGCGGGGGGTCTAGATGTTTGGTCCAGCTGTGCCCGGTCTAGTTTGGTCTGTGTGCGGGTAGGAGAGGATTGAGTGTTCCCCTTCCCCCCCCTCTCTCTCGTCCTGACCTCTCTACTGGTTGGCTGCTCTTTATTCCTCGGGGCTTGTTGCCCTGATGAGCATCTGCAGATACAGACTCCGATTACAGGCGCACACAGACGGGAAGTCCTCTCCCCTGAATGTCTCCGTGAGGGCGCCAGGTGCTTGTTGTGTGGGTAAATGTGTCTGCACAAGCTCTCTCTCTTTTGCTCTCTGTTGTCTGTCTGTCCGTGTCTCTCCCTCTCTGTCATCCTCTGGGATGGCTAATGTTTCCTCATTGATCCGTCTTCTTGTTGACTCCCATTAGTCGACTGGTATACAGATCACATTGGAGGGCCTGTGCACCATCCTATTGACCTTACCCATGGTCCTCATCTCTACTGGAAAGTTAATTCCAGTAAGGGTCACTACTGAAGCTGTGCTTGTTTGCCTCCCCTCAGTGCCTTTGATTATCAAGAAATACGCACAGTGAGAATATTGGTCACGTCACTTTTCTTGACTATGACTAAGCCTATTCTGGCTTCGTCTCATTTTAATATTTCCTCAAGACCTAAGTGTCCCCGTTTTTAATTTATTAGATTTTTTAAATAATTTTGATGATCATTTGATCAGAAAACGGTTATCTGTACTGTGTTCGTTAGC